>NC_135372.1:18644442-18947472 GCF_049243985.1 Paroedura picta
ATTGATTTACCTCTTTTTACAAGGAAATAAAATGTGAAAAAAATATTTCTACATCCCATGGCCTTTCCCAACCATTTAAATTTTTCTCTAACAGGTCTAACACTTCCGAAAAACCAATACAACGCCCACCCGGAACAATATATAAAGCTAAACGAACCGTTCACTGGGCACTTATCCGTACGAAAATCCCTATTGATTTACCTGTTTTTACAAGGAAATAAAATGTGAAAAAAATATTTCTACATCCCATGGCCTTTCCCAACCATTTAAATTTTTCTCTTACAGGTCTAACACTTCCGAAAAACCAATACAACGCCCACCCGGAACAATATATAAAGCTAAACGAACCGTTCACTGGGCACTTATCCGTACGAAAATCCCTATTGTTTTACCTGTTTTTACAAGGAAATAAAATGTGAAAAAATTATTTCTACATCCCATGGCCTTTCCCAACCATTTAAATTTTTCTCTTACAGGTCTAACACTTCCGAAAAACCAATACAACGCCCACCCGGAACAATATATAAAGCTAAACGAACCGTTTACTGGGTACTTATACGTACGAAAATCACTATTGATTTACTTGTTTTTACAAGGAAATAAAATGTGGAAAAAATATTTCTACATCCCATGGCCTTTCCCAACCATTTAAATTATTCTCTTACAGGTCTAACACTTCCGAAAAACCAATACAACGCACACCCGGAACAATATATAAAGCTAAACGAACCGTTCACTGGGCACTTATCTGTACGAAAATCCCTATTGATTTACCTGTTTTTACAAGGAAATAAAATGTGAAAAAAATATTTCTACATCCCATGGCCATTCCCAACCATTTAAATTTTTCTCTTACAGGTCTAACACTTCCGAAAAACCAATACAACGCCCACCTGGAACAATATATAAAGCTAAACGAACCGTTCACTGGGTAGTTACACGTACGAAAATCCCTATTGATTTACCTGTTTTTACAAGGAAATAAAATGTGAAAAATATATTTCTACATCCCATGGCCTTTCCCAACCATTTAAATTTTTCTCTTACAGGTCTAATACTTCTGAAAAACCAATACAACGCCCACCCGGAACAATATATAAAGCTAAACGAACCGTTCACTGGGCACTTATCCGTACAAAAATCCCTATTGTTTTACCTGTTTTTACAAGGAAATAAAATGTGAAAAAAATATTTCTACATCCCATGGCCTTTCCCAACCATTTAAATTTTTCTCTTACAGGTCTAACACTTCCGAAAAACCAATACAACGCCCACCCGGAACAATATATAAAGCTAAACGAACCGTTCACTGGGCACTTATCCGTACGAAAATCCCTATTGATTTACCTGTTTTTACAAGGAAATAAAATGTGAAAAAAATATTTCTACATCCCATGGCCTTTCCCAACCATTTAAATTTTTGTGTTACATGTCTAACACTTCCGAAAAACCAATACAACGCCCACCCGGAACAATATATAAAGATAAACGAACCGTTCACTGGGCACTTATCCGTACGAAAATCCCTATTGATTTACCTGTTTTTACAAGGAAATAAAATGTGAAAAAAATATTTCTACATCCAATGGCCTTTCCCAACCATTTAAATTTTTCTCTTACAGGTCTAACACTTCCGAGAAACCAATACAATGCCCACCCGGAACAATATATAAAGCTAAATGAACCGTTCACTGGGTACTTATCCGTACGAAAATCCCTATTGATTTACCTGTTTTTACAAGGAATTAAAATGTGAAAAAAATATTTCTACATCCCATGGCCTTTCCCAACCATTTAAATTTTTCTCTTACAGGTCTAACACTTCCGAAAAACCAATACAACGCCCACACGGAACAATATATAAAGCTAAACGAACCGTTCACTGGGTACTTATCCGTACGAAAATCCCTATTGATTTACCTGTTTTTACAAGGAAATAAAATGTGAAAAAAATATTTCTACATCACATGGCCTTTCCCAACCATTTAAATTTTCTCTTACAGGTCTAACACTTCCGAAAAACCAATACAACGCCCACCCGGAACAATATATAAAGGTAAACGAACCGTTCACTGGGCACTTATCTGTACGAAAATCCCTATTGATTTACCTGTTTTTACAAGTAAATAAAATGTGAAAAAATATTTCTACATCCCATGGCCATTCCCAACCATTTAAATTTTTCTCTTACAGGTCTAACACTTCCGAAAAACCAATACAACGCCCACCCGGAACAATATATAAAACTAAACGAACCGTTCACTGGGCACTTATCTGTACGAAAATCCCTATTGATTTACCTGTATTTACAAGGAAATAAAATGTGAAAAAAATATTTCTACATCCCATGGCCTTTCCCAAACATTTAAATTTTTCTCTAACAGGTCTAACACTTCCGAAAAACCAATACAACGCCCACCCGGAACAATATATAAAGCTAAACGAACCGTTCACTGGGCACTTATCCGTACGAAAATCCCTATTGATTTACCTGTTTCTACAAGGAAATAAAATGTGAAAAAAATATTTCTACATCCCATGGCCTTTCCCAACCATTTAAATTTTTCTCTTACAGGTCTAACACTTCCGAAAAACCAATACAACGCCCACCCGGAACAATATATAAAGCTAAACGAACCGTTTACTGGGTACTTATACGTACGAAAATCCCTATTGATTTACCTGTTTTTACAAGGAAATAAAATGTGGAAAAAATATTTCTACATCCCATGGCCTTTCCCAACCATTTAAATTATTCTCTTACAGGTCTAACACTTCCGAAAAACCAATACAACGCACACCCGGAACAATATATAAAGCTAAACGAACCGTTCACTGGGCACTTATCTGTACGAAAATCCCTATTGATTTACCTGTTTTTACAAGGAAATAAAATGTGAAAAAAATATTTCTACATCCCATGGCCATTCCCAACCATTTAAATTTTTCTCTTACAGGTCTAACACTTCCGAAAAACCAATACAACGCCCACCTGGAACAATATATAAAGCTAAACGAACCGTTCACTGGGTAGTTACACGTACGAAAATCCCTATTGATTTACCTGTTTTTACAAGAAAATAAAATGTGAAAAATATATTTCTACATCCCATGGCCTTTCCCAACCATTTAAATTTTTCTCTTACAGGTCTAATACTTCTGAAAAACCAATACAACGACCACCCGGAACAATATATAAAGCTAAACGAACCGTTCACTGGGCACTTATCCGTACAAAAATCCCTATTGTTTTACCTGTTTTTACAAGGAAATAAAATGTGAAAAAAATATTTCTACATCCCATGGCCTTTCCCAACCATTTAAATTTTTCTCTTACAGGTCTAACACTTCCGAAAAACCAATACAACGCCCACCCGGAACAATATATAAAGCTAAACGATCCGTTCACTGGGCACTTATCCGTACGAAAATCCCTATTGATTTACCTGTTTTTACAAGGAAATAAAATGTGAAAAAAATATTTCTACATCCCATGGCCTTTCCCAACCATTTAAATTTTTGTGTTACATGTCTAACACTTCCGAAAAACCAATACAACGCCCACCCGGAACAATATATAAAGCTAAACGAACCGTTCACTGGGTACTTATACGTACGAAAATCCCTATTGATTTACCTGTTTTTACAGGGAAATAAAATGTGAAAAAAATATTTCTACATCCCATGGCCTTTCCCAACCATTTAAATTTTTCTCTTACAGGTCTAACACTTCCGAAAAACCAATACAACGCCTACCGGGAACAATATATAAAGCTAAACGAACCGTTCACTGGGCACTTATCCGTACGAAAATCCCTATTGATTTACCTGTTTTTACAAGGAAATAAAATGTGGAAAAAATATTTCTACATCCCATGGCCTTTCCCAACCATTTAAATTTTTCTCTTAGAGGTCTAACACTTCCGAAAAACCAATACAACGCCCACCCGGAACAATATATAAAGATAAACGAACCGTTCACTGGGCACTTATCCGTACGAAAATCCCTATTGATTTACCTGTTTTTACAAGGAAATAAAATGTGAAAAAAATATTTCTACATCCAATGGCCTTTCCCAACCATTTAAATTTTTCTCTTACAGGTCTAACACTTCCGAGAAACCAATACAATGCCCACCCGGAACAATATATAAAGCTAAACGAACCGTTCACTGGGTACTTATCCGTACGAAAATCCCTATTGATTTACCTGTTTTTACAAGGAATTAAAATGTGAAAAAAATATTTCTACATCCCATGGCCTTTCCCAACCATTTAAATTTTTCTCTTACAGGTCTAACACTTCCGAAAAACCAATACAACGCCCACACGGAACAATATATAAAGCTAAACGAACCGTTCACTGGGTACTTATCCGTACGAAAATCCCTATTGATTTACCTGTTTTTACAAGGAAATAAAATGTGAAAAAAATATTTCTACATCCCATGGCCATTCCCAACCATTTAAATTTTTCTCTTACAGGTCTAACACTTCCGAAAAACCAATACAACGCCCACCTGGAACAATATATAAAGCTAAACGAACCGTTCACTGGGTAGTTACACGTACGAAAATCCCTATTGATTTACCTGTTTTTACAAGGAAATAAAATGTGAAAAATATATTTCTACATCCCATGGCCTTTCCCAACCATTTAAATTTTTCTCTTACAGGTCTAATACTTCTGAAAAACCAATACAACGCCCACCCGGAACAATATATAAAGCTAAACGAACCGTTCACTGGGCACTTATCCGTACAAAAATCCCTATTGTTTTACCTGTTTTTACAAGGAAATAAAATGTGAAAAAAATATTTCTACATCCCATGGCCTTTCCCAACCATTTAAATTTTTCTCTTACAGGTCTAACACTTCCGAAAAACCAATACAACGCCCACCCGGAACAATATATAAAGCTAAACGAACCGTTCACTGGGCACTTATCCGTACGAAAATCCCTATTGATTTACCTGTTTTTACAAGGAAATAAAATGTGAAAAAAATATTTCTACATCCCATGGCCTTTCCCAACCATTTAAATTTTTGTGTTACATGTCTAACACTTCCGAAAAACCAATACAACGCCCACCCGGAACAATATATAAAGATAAACGAACCGTTCACTGGGCACTTATCCGTACGAAAATCCCTATTGATTTACCTGTTTTTACAAGGAAATAAAATGTGAAAAAAATATTTCTACATCCAATGGCCTTTCCCAACCATTTAAATTTTTCTCTTACAGGTCTAACACTTCCGAGAAACCAATACAATGCCCACCCGGAACAATATATAAAGCTAAATGAACCGTTCACTGGGTACTTATCCGTACGAAAATCCCTATTGATTTACCTGTTTTTACAAGGAATTAAAATGTGAAAAAATATTTCTACATCCCATGGCCTTTCCCAAACATTTAAATTTTTCTCTTACAGGTCTAACACTTCCGAAAAACCAATACAACGCACACCCGGAACAATATATAAAACTAAACGAACCGTTCACTGGGCACTTATCTGTACGAAAATCCCTATTGATTTACCTGTATTTACAAGGAAATAAAATGTGAAAAAAATATTTCTACATCCCATGGCCTTTCCCAAACATTTAAATTTTTCTCTAACAGGTCTAACACTTCCGAAAAACCAATACAACGCCCACCCGGAACAATATATAAAGCTAAACGAACCGTTCACTGGGCACTTATCCGTACGAAAATCCCTATTGATTTACCTGTTTCTACAAGGAAATAAAATGTGAAAAAAATATTTCTACATCCCATGGCCTTTCCCAACCATTTAAATTTTTCTCTTACAGGTCTAACACTTCCGAAAAACCAATACAACGCCCACCCGGAACAATATATAAAGCTAAACGAACCGTTTACTGGGTACTTATACGTACGAAAATCCCTATTGATTTACCTGTTTTTACAAGGAAATAAAATGTGGAAAAAATATTTCTACATCCCATGGCCTTTCCCAACCATTTAAATTATTCTCTTACAGGTCTAACACTTCCGAAAAACCAATACAACGCACACCCGGAACAATATATAAAGCTAAACGAACCGTTCACTGGGCACTTATCTGTACGAAAATCCCTATTGATTTACCTGTTTTTACAAGGAAATAAAATGTGAAAAAAATATTTCTACATCCCATGGCCATTCCCAACCATTTAAATTTTTCTCTTACAGGTCTAACACTTCCGAAAAACCAATACAACGCCCACCCGGAACAATATATAAAGCTAAACGAACCGTTCACTGGGTAGTTACACGTACGAAAATCCCTATTGATTTACCTGTTTTTACAAGAAAATAAAATGTGAAAAATATATTTCTACATCCCATGGCCTTTCCCAACCATTTAAATTTTTCTCTTACAGGTCTAATACTTCTGAAAAACCAATACAACGACCACCCGGAACAATATATAAAGCTAAACGAACCGTTCACTGGGCACTTATCCGTACAAAAATCCCTATTGTTTTACCTGTTTTTACAAGGAAATAAAATGTGAAAAAAATATTTCTACATCCCATGGCCTTTCCCAACCATTTAAATTTTTCTCTTACAGGTCTAACACTTCCGAAAAACCAATACAACGCCCACCCGGAACAATATATAAAGCTAAACGATCCGTTCACTGGGCACTTATCCGTACGAAAATCCCTATTGATTTACCTGTTTTTACAAGGAAATAAAATGTGAAAAAAATATTTCTACATCCCATGGCCTTTCCCAACCATTTAAATTTTTGTGTTACATGTCTAACACTTCCGAAAAACCAATACAACGCCCACCCGGAACAATATATAAAGCTAAACGAACCGTTCACTGGGTACTTATACGTACGAAAATCCCTATTGATTTACCTGTTTTTACAGGGAAATAAAATGTGAAAAAAATATTTCTACATCCCATGGCCTTTCCCAACCATTTAAATTTTTCTCTTACAGGTCTAACACTTCCGAAAAACCAATACAACGCCTACCGGGAACAATATATAAAGCTAAACGAACCGTTCACTGGGCACTTATCCGTACGAAAATCCCTATTGATTTACCTGTTTTTACAAGGAAATAAAATGTGGAAAAAATATTTCTACATCCCATGGCCTTTCCCAACCATTTAAATTTTTCTCTTAGAGGTCTAACACTTCCGAAAAACCAATACAACGCCCACCCGGAACAATATATAAAGATAAACGAACCGTTCACTGGGCACTTATCCGTACGAAAATCCCTATTGATTTACCTGTTTTTACAAGGAAATAAAATGTGAAAAAAATATTTCTACATCCAATGGCCTTTCCCAACCATTTAAATTTTTCTCTTACAGGTCTAACACTTCCGAGAAACCAATACAATGCCCACCCGGAACAATATATAAAGCTAAACGAACCGTTCACTGGGTACTTATCCGTACGAAAATCCCTATTGATTTACCTGTTTTTACAAGGAATTAAAATGTGAAAAAAATATTTCTACATCCCATGGCCTTTCCCAACCATTTAAATTTTTCTCTTACAGGTCTAACACTTCCGAAAAACCAATACAACGCCCACACGGAACAATATATAAAGCTAAACGAACCGTTCACTGGGTACTTATCCGTACGAAAATCCCTATTGATTTACCTGTTTTTACAAGGAAATAAAATGTGAAAAAAATATTTCTACATCCCATGGCCATTCCCAACCATTTAAATTTTTCTCTTACAGGTCTAACACTTCCGAAAAACCAATACAACGCCCACCTGGAACAATATATAAAGCTAAACGAACCGTTCACTGGGTAGTTACACGTACGAAAATCCCTATTGATTTACCTGTTTTTACAAGGAAATAAAATGTGAAAAATATATTTCTACATCCCATGGCCTTTCCCAACCATTTAAATTTTTCTCTTACAGGTCTAATACTTCTGAAAAACCAATACAACGCCCACCCGGAACAATATATAAAGCTAAACGAACCGTTCACTGGGCACTTATCCGTACAAAAATCCCTATTGTTTTACCTGTTTTTACAAGGAAATAAAATGTGAAAAAAATATTTCTACATCCCATGGCCTTTCCCAACCATTTAAATTTTTCTCTTACAGGTCTAACACTTCCGAAAAACCAATACAACGCCCACCCGGAACAATATATAAAGCTAAACGAACCGTTCACTGGGCACTTATCCGTACGAAAATCCCTATTGATTTACCTGTTTTTACAAGGAAATAAAATGTGAAAAAAATATTTCTACATCCCATGGCCTTTCCCAACCATTTAAATTTTTGTGTTACATGTCTAACACTTCCGAAAAACCAATACAACGCCCACCCGGAACAATATATAAAGATAAACGAACCGTTCACTGGGCACTTATCCGTACGAAAATCCCTATTGATTTACCTGTTTTTACAAGGAAATAAAATGTGAAAAAAATATTTCTACATCCAATGGCCTTTCCCAACCATTTAAATTTTTCTCTTACAGGTCTAACACTTCCGAGAAACCAATACAATGCCCACCCGGAACAATATATAAAGCTAAATGAACCGTTCACTGGGTACTTATCCGTACGAAAATCCCTATTGATTTACCTGTTTTTACAAGGAATTAAAATGTGAAAAAATATTTCTACATCCCATGGCCTTTCCCAAACATTTAAATTTTTCTCTAACAGGTCTAACACTTCCGAAAAACCAATACAACGCACACCCGGAACAATATATAAAGCTAAACGAACCGTTCACTGGGCACTTATCTGTACGAAAATCCCTATTGATTTACCTGTTTTTACAAGGAAATAAAATGTGAAAAAAATATTTCTACATCCCATGGCCATTCCCAACCATTTAAATTTTTCTCTTACAGGTCTAACACTTCCGAAAAACCAATACAACGCCCACCCGGAACAATATATAAAGCTAAACGAACCGTTCACTGGGTAGTTACACGTACGAAAATCCCTATTGATTTACCTGTTTTTACAAGAAAATAAAATGTGAAAAATATATTTCTACATCCCATGGCCTTTCCCAACCATTTAAATTTTTCTCTTACAGGTCTAATACTTCTGAAAAACCAATACAACGCCCACCCGGAACAATATATAAAGCTAAACGAACCGTTCACTGGGCACTTATCCGTACAAAAATCCCTATTGTTTTACCTGTTTTTACAAGGAAATAAAATGTGAAAAAAATATTTCTACATCCCATGGCCTTTCCCAACCATTTAAATTTTTCTCTTACAGGTCTAACACTTCCGAAAAACCAATACAACGCCCACCCGGAACAATATATAAAGCTAAACGATCCGTTCACTGGGCACTTATCCGTACGAAAATCCCTATTGATTTACCTGTTTTTACAAGGAAATAAAATGTGAAAAAAATATTTCTACATCCCATGGCCTTTCCCAACCATTTAAATTTTTGTGTTACATGTCTAACACTTCCGAAAAACCAATACAACGCCCACCCGGAACAATATATAAAGCTAAACGAACCGTTCACTGGGTACTTATACGTACGAAAATCCCTATTGATTTACCTGTTTTTACAGGGAAATAAAATGTGAAAAAAATATTTCTACATCCCATGGCCTTTCCCAACCATTTAAATTTTTCTCTTACAGGTCTAACACTTCCGAAAAACCAATACAACGCCTACCGGGAACAATATATAAAGCTAAACGAACCGTTCACTGGGCACTTATCCGTACGAAAATCCCTATTGATTTACCTGTTTTTAAAAGGAAATAAAATGTGGAAAAAATATTTCTACATCCCATGGCCTTTCCCAACCATTTAAATTTTTCTCTTAGAGGTCTAACACTTCCGAAAAACCAATACAATGCCCACCCGGAACAATATATAAAGATAAACGAACCGTTCACTGGGCACTTATCCGTACGAAAATCCCTATTGATTTACCTGTTTTTACAAGGAAATAAAATGTGAAAAAAATATTTCTACATCCAATGGCCTTTCCCAACCATTTAAATTTTTCTCTTACAGGTCTAACACTTCCGAGAAACCAATACAATGCCCACCCGGAACAATATATAAAGCTAAACGAACCGTTCACTGGGTACTTATCCGTACGAAAATCCCTATTGATTTACCTGTTTTTACAAGGAATTAAAATGTGAAAAAAATATTTCTACATCCCATGGCCTTTCCCAACCATTTAAATTTTTCTCTTACAGGTCTAACACTTCCGAAAAACCAATACAACGCCCACACGGAACAATATATAAAGCTAAACGAACCGTTCACTGGGTACTTATCCGTACGAAAATCCCTATTGATTTACCTGTTTTTACAAGGAAATAAAATGTGAAAAAAATATTTCTACATCCCATGGCCTTTCCCAACCATTTAAATTTTCTCTTACAGGTCTAACACTTCCGAAAAACCAATACAACGCCCACCCGGAACAATATATAAAGGTAAACGAACCGTTCACTGGGCACTTATCTGTACGAAAATCCCTATTGATTTACCTGTTTTTACAAGGAAATAAAATGTGAAAAAATATTTCTACATCCCATGGCCATTCCCAACCATTTAAATTTTTCTCTTACAGGTCTAACACTTCCGAAAAACCAATACAACGCCCACCCGGAACAATATATAAAACTAAACGAACCGTTCACTGGGCACTTATCTGTACGAAAATCCCTATTGATTTACCTGTTTTTACAAGGAAATAAAATGTGAAAAAAATATTTCTACATCCCATGGCCTTTCCCAAACATTTAAATTTTTCTCTAACAGGTCTAACACTTCCGAAAAACCAATACAACGCCCACCCGGAACAATATATAAAGCTAAACGAACCGTTCACTGGGCACTTATCCGTACGAAAATCCCTATTGATTTACCTGTTTTTACAAGGAAATAAAATGTGAAAAAAATATTTCTACATCCCATGGCCTTTCCCAACCATTTAAATTTTTCTCTTACAGGTCTAACACTTCCGAAAAACCAATACAACGCCCACCCGGAACAATATATAAAGCTAAACGAACCGTTCACTGGGCACTTATGCGTACGAAAATCCCTATTGATTTACCTGTTTTTACAAGGAAATAAAATGTGAAAAAAATATTTCTACATCCCATGGCCTTTCCCAACCATTTAAATTTTCTCTTACAGGTCTAACACTTCCGAAAAACCAATACAACGCCCACCCGGAACAATATATAAAGCTAAACGAACCGTTCACTGGGCACTTATCTGTACGAAAATCCCTATTGATTTACCTGTTTTTACAAGGAAATAAAATGTGAAAAAAATATTTCTACATCCCATGGCCTTTCCCAACCATTTAAATTTTTCTCTTACAGGTCTAACACTTCCGAAAAACCAATACAACGCCCACCCGGAACAATATATAAAGCTAAACGAACCGTTCACTGGGCACTTATCCGTACGAAAATCCCTATTGTTTTACCTGTTTTTACAAGGAAATAAAATGTGAAAAAAATATTTCTACATCCCATGGCCTTTCCCAACCATTTAAATTTTTCTCTTACAGGTCTAACACTTCCGAAAAACCAATACAACACCCACCTGGAACAATATATAAAGCTAAACGAACCGTTCACTGGGCACTTATCCATACGAAAATCCCTATTGATTTACCTGTATTTACAAGGAAATAAAATGTGAAAAAAATATTTCTACATCCCATGGCCTTTCCCAACCATTTAAATTTTTCTCTTACAGGTCTAACACTTCCGAAAAACCAATACAACGCCCACCCGGAACAATATATAAAGCTAAACGAACCGTTTACTGGGTACTTACACGTACGAAAATCCCTATTGATTTACCTGTTTTTACAAGGAAATAAAATGTGGAAAAAATATTTCTACATCCCATGGCCTTTCCCAACCATTTAAATTTTTCTCTTACAGGTCTAACACTTCCGAAAAACCAATACAACGCCCACCCGGAACAATATATAAAGCTAAACGAACCGTTCACTGGGTACTTATCCGTACGAAAATCCCTATTGATTTACCTGTTTTTACAAGGAAATAAAATGTGAAAAAAATATTTCTACATACCATGGCCTTTCCCAACCATTTAAATTTTTCTCTTACAGGTCTAACACTTCCGAAAAACCAATACAACGCCCACCCGGAACAATATGTAAAGCTAAACGAACCGTTCACTGGGTACTTATCCGTAAGGAAAATCCCTATTGATTTACCTGTTTTTACAAGGAAATAAAATGTAAAAAAAATATTTCTACATCCCATGGCCTTTCCCAACCATTTAAATTTTCTCTTACAGGTCTAACACTTCCGAAAAACCAATACAACGCCCACCCGGAACAATATGTAAAGCTAAACGAACCGTTCACTGGGTACTTATCCGTAAGGAAAATCCCTATTGATTTACCTGTTTTTACAAGGAAATAAAATGTAAAAAAAATATTTCTACATCCCATGGCCTTTCCCAACCATTTAAATTTTCTCTTACAGGTCTAACACTTCCGAAAAACCAATACAACGCCCACCCGGAACAATATATAAAGCTAAACGAACCGTTCACTGGGCACTTATCTGTACGAAAATCCCTATTGATTTACCTGTTTTTACAAGGAAATAAAATGTGAAAAAATATTTCTACATCCCATGGCCATTCCCAACCATTTAAATTTTTCTCTTACAGGTCTAACACTTCCGAAAAACCAATACAACGCCCACCCGGAACAATATATAAAGCTAAACGAACCGTTCACTGGGTAGTTACACGTACGAAAATCCCTATTGATTTACCTGTTTTTACAAGGAAATAAAATGTGAAAAATATATTTCTACATCCCATGGCCTTTCCCAACCATTTAAATTTTTCTCTTACAGGTCTAACACTTCTGAAAAACCAATACAACGCCCACCCGGAACAATATATAAAGCTAAACGAACCGTTTACTGGGTACTTACACGTACGAAAATCCCTATTGATTTACCTGTTTTTACAAGGAAATAAAATGTGGAAAAAATATTTCTACATCACATGGCCTTTCCCAACCATTTAAATTTTTCTCTTACAGGTCTAACACTTCCGAAAAACCAATACAACGCCCACCCGGAACAATATATAAAGCTAAACGAACCGTTTACTGGGTACTTACACGTACGAAAATCCCTATTGATTTACCTGTTTTTACAAGGAAATAAAATGTGGAAAAAATATTTCTACATCACATGGCCTTTCCCAACCATTTAAATTTTTCTCTTACAGGTCTAACACTTCCGAAAAACCAATACAACGCCCACCCGGAACAATATATACAGCTAAACGAACCGTTCACTGGGTACTTATCCGTACGAAAATCCCTATTGATTTACCTGTTTTTACAAGGAAATAAAATGTAAAAAAAATATTTTTACATCCCATGGCCTTTCCCAACCATTTAAATTTTCTCTTACAGGTCTAACACTTCCGAAAAACCAATACAACGCCCACCCGGAACAATATATAAAGCTGAACGAACCGTTCACTGGGCACTTATCTGTACGAAAATCCCTATTGATTTACCTGTTTTTACAAGGAAATAAAATGTGAAAAAATATTTCTACATCCCATGGCCATTCCCAACCATTTAAATTTTTCTCTTACAGGTCTAACACTTCCGAAAAACCAATACAACGCCCACCCGGAACAATATATAAAACTAAACGAACCGTTCACTGGGCACTTATCTGTACGAAAATCCCTATTGATTTACCTGTTTTTACAAGGAAATAAAATGTGAAGAAAATATTTCTACATCCCATGGCCTTTCCCAACCATTTAAATTTTTCTCTAACAGGTCTAACACTTCCGAAAAACCAATACAACGCCCACCCGGAACAATATATAAAGCTAAACGAACCGTTCACTGGGCACTTATCCGTACGAAAATCCCTATTGATTTACCTGTTTTTACAAGGAAATAAAATGTGAAAAAAATATTTCTACATCCCATGGCCTTTCCCAACCATTTAAATTTTTCTCTTACAGGTCTAACACTTCCGAAAAACCAATACAACGCCCACCCGGAACAATATATAAAGCTAAACGAACCGTTCACTGGGTACTTATCCGTACGAAAATCCCTATTGATTTACCTGTTTTTACAAGGAAATAAAATGTGAAAAAAATATTTCTACATCCCATGGCCTTTCCCAACCATTTAAATTTTTCTCTTACAGGTCTAACACTTCCGAAAAACCAATACAACGCCCACCCGGTACAATATATAAAGTTAAACGAACCGTTCACTGGGCACTTATCTGTACGAAAATCCCTATTGATTTACCTGTTTTTACAAGGAAATAAAATGTGAAAAAAATATTTCTACATCCCATGGCCTTTCCCAACCATTTAAATTTTTGTCTTACATGTCTAACACTTCCGAAAAACCAATACAACGCCCACCTGGAACAATATATAAAGCTAAACGAACCGTTCACTGGGCACTTATCTGTACGAAAATCCCTATTGATTTACCTGTTTTTACAAGGAAATAAAATGTGAAAAAAATATTTCTACATCCCATGGCCATTCCCAACCATTTAAAATTTTCTCTTACAGGTCTAACACTTCCGAAAAACCAATACAACGCCCACCCGGAACAATATATAAAGCTAAACGAACTGTTCACTGGGTACTTATCCGTACGAAAATCCCTATTGATTTACCTGTTTTTACAAGGAAATAAAATGTGGAAAAAATATTTCTACATCCCATGGCCTTTCCCAACCATTTAAATTTTTCTCTTACAGGTCTAACACTTCCGAAAAACCAATACAACGCCCACCCGGAACAATATATAAAGCTAAACGAACCGTTCACTGGGCACTTACACGTACGAAAATCCCTATTGATTTACCTGTTTTTACAAGGAAATAAAATGTGGAAAAAATATTTCTACATCACATGGCCTTTCCCAACCATTTAAATTTTTCTCTTACAGGTCTAACACTTCCGAAAAACCAATACAACGCCCACCCGGAACAATATATAAAGCTAAACGAACCGTTTACTGGGTACTTACACGTACGAAAATCCCTATTGATTTACCTGTTTTTACAAGGAAATAAAATGTGGAAAAAATATTTCTACATCACATGGCCTTTCCCAACCATTTAAATTTTTCTCTTACATGTCTAACACTTCCGAAAAACCAATACAACGCCCACCCGGAACAATATATACAGCTAAACGAACCGTTCACTGGGTACTTATCCGTACGAAAATCCCTATTGATTTACCTGTTTTTACAAGGAAATAAAATGTAAAAAAAATATTTCTACATCCCATGGCCTTTCCCAACCATTTAAATTTTCTCTTACAGGTCTAACACTTCCGAAAAACCAATACAACGCCCACCCGGAACAATATATAAAGCTGAACGAACCGTTCACTGGGCACTTATCTGTACGAAAATCCCTATTGATTTACCTGTTTTTACAAGGAAATAAAATGTGAAAAAATATTTCTACATCCCATGGCCATTCCCAACCATTTAAATTTTTCTCTTACAGGTCTAACACTTCCGAAAAACCAATACAACGCCCACCCGGAACAATATATAAAACTAAACGAACCGTTCACTGGGCACTTATCTGTACGAAAATCCCTATTGATTTACCTGTTTTTACAAGGAAATAAAATGTGAAGAAAATATTTCTACATCCCATGGCCTTTCCCAACCATTTAAATTTTTCTCTAACAGGTCTAACACTTCCGAAAAACCAATACAACGCCCACCCGGAACAATATATAAAGCTAAACGAACCGTTCACTGGGCACTTATCCGTACGAAAATCCCTATTGATTTACCTGTTTTTACAAGGAAATAAAATGTGAAAAAAATATTTCTACATCCCATGGCCTTTCCCAACCATTTAAATTTTTCTCTTACAGGTCTAACACTTCCGAAAAACCAATACAACGCCCACCCGGAACAATATATAAAGCTAAACGAACCGTTCACTGGGTACTTATCCGTACGAAAATCCCTATTGATTTACCTGTTTTTACAAGGAAATAAAATGTGAAAAAAATATTTCTACATCCCATGGCCTTTCCCAACCATTTAAATTTTTCTCTTACAGGTCTAACACTTCCGAAAAACCAATACAACGCCCACCTGGAACAATATATAAAGCTAAACGAACCGTTCACTGGGCACTTATCTGTACGAAAATCCCTATTGATTTACCTGTTTTTACAAGGAAATAAAATGTGAAAAAAATATTTCTACATCCCATGGCCATTCCCAACCATTTAAAATTTTCTCTTACAGGTCTAACACTTCCGAAAAACCAATACAACGCCCACCCGGAACAATATATAAAGCTAAACGAACTGTTCACTGGGTACTTATCCGTACGAAAATCCCTATTGATTTACCTGTTTTTACAAGGAAATAAAATGTGGAAAAAATATTTCTACATCCCATGGCCTTTCCCAACCATTTAAATTTTTCTCTTACAGGTCTAACACTTCCGAAAAACCAATACAACGCCCACCCGGAACAATATATAAAGCTAAACGAACCGTTCACTGGGCACATATCCGTACGAAAATCCCTATTGATTTACCTGTTTTTACAAGGAAATAAAATGTGAAAAAAATATTTCTACATCCAATGGCCTTTCCCAACCTTTTAAATTTTTCTCTAACAGGTCTAACACTTCCGAAAAACCAATACAACGCCCACTCGGAACAATATATAAAGCTAAACGAACCGTTCACTGGGTACTTATCCGTACGAAAATCCCTATTGATTTACCTGTTTTTACAAGGAAATAAAATGTGGAAAAAATATTTCTACATTCCATGGCCTTTCCCAACCATTTAAATTTTTCTCTTACAGGTCTAACACTTCCGAAAAACCAATACAACGCCCACCCGGAACAATATATAAAGCTAAACGAACCGTTCACTGGGCACTTATCCGTACGAAAATCCCTATTGATTTACCTGTTTTTACAAGGAAATAAAATGTGAAAAAAATATTTCTACATCCAATGGCCTTTCCCAACCATTTAAATTTTTCTCTAACAGGTCTAACACTTCCGAAAAACCAATACAACGCCCACTCGGAACAATATATAAAGCTAAACGAACCGTTCACTGGGCACTTATCCGTACGAAAATCCCTATTGATTTACCTGTTTTTACACGGAAATAAAATGTGAAAAAAATATTTCTACATCCCATGGCCTTTCCCAACCATTTAAATTTTTCTCTTACAGGTCTAACACTTCCGAAAAACCAATACAACGCCCACCCGGAACAATATATAAAGCTAAACGAACCGTTCACTGGGTACTTATCCGTACGAAAATCCCTATTGATTTACCTGTTTTTACAAGGAAATAAAATGTGAAAAAAATATTTCTACATCCCATGGCCTTTCCCAACCATTTAAATTTTTCTCTTACAGGTCTAACACTTCCGAAAAACCAATACAACGCCCACCCGGAACAATATATAAAGCTAAACGAACCGTTCACTGGGTACTTATCCGTAAGGAAAATCCCTATTGATTTACCTGTTTTTACAAGGAAATAAAATGTAAAAAAAATATTTCTACATCCCATGGCCTTTCCCAACCATTTAAATTTTCTCTTACATGTCTAACACTTCCGAAAAACCAATACAACGCCCACCCGGAACAATATATAAATCTAAACGAACCGTTCACTGGGCACTTATCTGTACGAAAATCCCTATTGATTTACCTGTTTTTACAAGGAAATAAAATGTGAAAAAATATTTCTACATCCCATGGCCATTCCCAACCATTTAAATTTTTCTCTTACAGGTCTAACACTTCCGAAAAACCAATACAACGCCCACCCGGAACAATATATAAAGCTAAACGAACCGTTCACTGGGTAGTTACACGTACGAAAATCCCTATTGATTTACCTGTTTTTACAAGGAAATAAAATGTGAAAAATATATTTCTACATCCCATGGCCTTTCCCAACCATTTAAATTTTTCTCTTACAGGTCTAACACTTCTGAAAAACCAATACAACGCCCACCCGGAACAATATATAAAGCTAAACGAACCGTTCACTGGGTACTTATCCGTACGAAAATCCCTATTGATTTACCTGTTTTTACAAGGAAATAAAATGTGGAAAAAATATTTCTACATTCCATGGCCTTTCCCAACCATTTAAATTTTTCTCTTACAGGTCTAACACTTCCGAAAAACCAATACAACGCCCACCCGGAACAATATATAAAGCTAAACGAACCGTTCACTGGGCACTTATCCGTACGAAAATCCCTATTGATTTACCTGTTTTTACAAGGAAATAAAATGTGAAAAAAATATTTCTACATCCAATGGCCTTTCCCAACCATTTAAATTTTTCTCTAACAGGTCTAACACTTCCGAAAAACCAATACAACGCCCACTCGGAACAATATATAAAGCTAAACGAACTGTTCACTGGGCACTTATCCGTACGAAAATCCCTATTGATTTACCTGTTTTTACACGGAAATAAAATGTGAAAAAAATATTTCTACATCCCATGGCCTTTCCCAACCATTTAAATTTTTCTCTTACAGGTCTAACACTTCCGAAAAACCAATACAACGCCCACCCGGAACAATATATAAAGCTAAACGAACCGTTCACTGGGTACTTATCCGTACGAAAATCCCTATTGATTTACCTGTTTTTACAAGGAAATAAAATGTGAAAAAAATATTTCTACATACCATGGCCTTTCCCAACCATTTAAATTTTTCTCTTACAGGTCTAACACTTCCGAAAAACCAATACAACGCCCACCCGGAACAATATATAAAGCTAAACGAACCGTTCACTGGGTACTTATCCGTAAGGAAAATCCCTATTGATTTACCTGTTTTTACAAGGAAATAAAATGTAAAAAAAATATTTCTACATCCCATGGCCTTTCCCAACCATTTAAATTTTCTCTTACATGTCTAACACTTCCGAAAAACCAATACAACGCCCACCCGGAACAATATATAAATCTAAACGAACCGTTCACTGGGCACTTATCTGTACGAAAATCCCTATTGATTTACCTGTTTTTACAAGGAAATAAAATGTGAAAAAATATTTCTACATCCCATGGCCATTCCCAACCATTTAAATTTTTCTCTTACAGGTCTAACACTTCCGAAAAACCAATACAATGCCCACCCGGAACAATATATAAAGCTAAACGAACCGTTCACTGGGTAGTTACACGTACGAAAATCCCTATTGATTTACCTGTTTTTACAAGGAAATAAAATGTGAAAAATATATTTCTACATCCCATGGCCTTTCCCAACCATTTAAATTTTTCTCTTACAGGTCTAACACTTCTGAAAAACCAATACAACGCCCACCCGGAACAATATATAAAGCTAAACGAACCGTTCACTGGGTACTTATCCGTACGAAAATCCCTATTGATTTACCTGTTTTTACAAGGAAATAAAATGTGGAAAAAATATTTCTACATTCCATGGCCTTTCCCAACCATTTAAATTTTTCTCTTACAGGTCTAACACTTCCGAAAAACCAATACAACGCCCACCCGGAACAATATATAAAGCTAAACGAACCGTTCACTGGGCACTTATCCGTACGAAAATCCCTATTGATTTACCTGTTTTTACAAGGAAATAAAATGTGAAAAAAATATTTCTACATCCAATGGCCTTTCCCAACCATTTAAATTTTTCTCTAACAGGTGTAACACTTCCGAAAAACCAATACAACGCCCACTCGGAACAATATATAAAGCTAAACGAACCGTTCACTGGGCACTTATCCGTACGAAAATCCCTATTGATTTACCTGTTTTTACACGGAAATAAAATGTGAAAAAAATATTTCTACATCCCATGGCCTTTCCCAACCATTTAAATTTTTCTCTTACAGGTCTAACACTTCCGAAAAACCAATACAACGCCCACCCGGAACAATATATAAAGCTAAACGAACCGTTCACTGGGTACTTATCCGTACGAAAATCCCTATTGATTTACCTGTTTTTACAAGGAAATAAAATGTGAAAAAAATATTTCTACATACCATGGCCTTTCCCAACCATTTAAATTTTTCTCTTACAGGTCTAACACTTCCGAAAAACCAATACAACGCCCACCCGGAACAATATATAAAGCTAAACGAACCGTTCACTGGGTACTTATCCGTAAGGAAAATCCCTATTGATTTACCTGTTTTTACAAGGAAATAAAATGTAAAAAAAATATTTCTACATCCCATGGCCTTTCCCAACCATTTAAATTTTCTCTTACATGTCTAACACTTCCGAAAAACCAATACAACGCCCACCCGGAACAATATATAAAGCTAAACGAACCGTTCACTGGGCACTTATCTGTACGAAAATCCCTATTGATTTACCTGTTTTTACAAGGAAATAAAATGTGAAAAAATATTTCTACATCCCATGGCCATTCCCAACCATTTAAATTTTTCTCTTACAGGTCTAACACTTCCGAAAAACCAATACAACGCCCACCCGGAACAATATATAAAGCTAAACGAACCGTTCACTGGGTAGTTACACGTACGAAAATCCCTATTGATTTACCTGTTTTTACAAGGAAATAAAATGTGAAAAATATATTTCTACATCCCATGGCCTTTCCCAACCATTTAAATTTTTCTCTTACAGGTCTAACACTTCTGAAAAACCAATACAACGCCCACCCGGAACAATATATAAAGCTAAACGAACCGTTCACTGGGTACTTATCCGTACGAAAATCCCTATTGATTTACCTGTTTTTACAAGGAAATAAAATGTGGAAAAAATATTTCTACATTCCATGGCCTTTCCCAACCATTTAAATTTTTCTCTTACAGGTCTAACACTTCCGAAAAACCAATAAAACGCCCACCCGGAACAATATATAAAGCTAAACGAACCGTTCACTGGGCACTTATCCGTACGAAAATCCCTATTGATTTACCTGTTTTTACAAGGAAATAAAATGTGAAAAAAATATTTCTACATCCAATGGCCTTTCCCAACCATTTAAATTTTTCTCTAACAGGTCTAACACTTCCGAAAAACCAATACAACGCCCACTCGGAACAATATATAAAGCTAAACGAACCGTTCACTGGGCACTTATCCGTACGAAAATCCCTATTGATTTACCTGTTTTTACACGGAAATAAAATGTGAAAAAAATATTTCTACATCCCATGGCCTTTCCCAACCATTTAAATTTTTCTCTTACAGGTCTAACACTTCCGAAAAACCAATACAACGCCCACCCGGAACAATATATAAAGCTAAACGAACCGTTCACTGGGTACTTATCCGTAAGGAAAATCCCTATTGATTTACCTGTTTTTACAAGGAAATAAAATGTAAAAAAAATATTTCTACATCCCATGGCCTTTCCCAACCATTTAAATTTTCTCTTACATGTCTAACACTTCTGAAAAACCAATACAACGCCCACCCGGAACAATATATAAAGCTAAACGAACCGTTCACTGGGCACTTATCTGTACGAAAATCCCTATTGATTTACCTGTTTTTACAAGGAAATAAAATGTGAAAAAATATTTCTACATCCCATGGCCATTCCCAACCATTTAAATTTTTCTCTTACAGGTCTAACACTTCCGAAAAACCAATACAACGCCCACCCGGAACAATATATAAAGCTAAACGAACCGTTCACTGGGTAGTTACACGTACGAAAATCCCTATTGATTTACCTGTTTTTACAAGGAAATAAAATGTGAAAAATATATTTCTACATCCCATGGCCTTTCCCAACCATTTAAATTTTTCTCTTACAGGTCTAACACTTCTGAAAAACCAATACAACGCCCACCCGGAACAATATATAAAGCTAAACGAACCGTTCACTGGGCACTTATCTGTACGAAAATCCCTATTGATTTACCTGTTTTTACAAGGAAATAAAATGTGAAAAAATATTTCTACATCCCATGGCCATTCCCAACCATTTAAATTTTTCTCTTACAGGTCTAACACTTCCGAAAAACCAATACAACGCCCACCCGGAACAATATATAAAGCTAAACGAACCGTTCACTGGGTACTTATCCGTACGAAAATCCCTATTGATTTACCTGTTTTTACAAGGAAATAAAATGTGGAAAAAATATTTCTACATTCCATGGCCTTTCCCAACCATTTAAATTTTTCTCTTACAGGTCTAACACTTCCGAAAAACCAATACAACGCCCACCCGGAACAATATATAAAGCTAAACGAACCGTTCACTGGGCACTTATCCGTACGAAAATCCCTATTGATTTACCTGTTTTTACAAGGAAATAAAATGTGAAAAAAATATTTCTACATCCAATGGCCTTTCCCAACCATTTAAATTTTTCTCTAACAGGTCTAACACTTCCGAAAAACCAATACAACGCCCACTCGGAACAATATATAAAGCTAAACGAACCGTTCACTGGGCACTTATCCGTACGAAAATCCCTATTGATTTACCTGTTTTTACACGGAAATAAAATGTGAAAAAAATATTTCTACATCCCATGGCCTTTCCCAACCATTTAAATTTTTCTCTTACAGGTCGAACACTTCCGAAAAACCAATACAACGCCCACCCGGAACAATATATAAAGCTAAACGAACCGTTCACTGGGTACTTATCCGTACGAAAATCCCTATTGATTTACCTGTTTTTACAAGGAAATAAAATGTGAAAAAAATATTTCTACATACCATGGCCTTTCCCAACCATTTAAATTTTTCTCTTACAGGTCTAACACTTCCGAAAAACCAATACAACGCCCACCCGGAACAATATATAAAGCTAAACGAACCGTTCACTGGGTACTTATCCGTAAGGAAAATCCCTATTGATTTACCTGTTTTTACAAGGAAATAAAATGTAAAAAAAATATTTCTACATCCCATGGCCTTTCCCAACCATTTAAATTTTCTCTTACATGTCTAACACTTCCGAAAAACCAATACAACGCCCACCCGGAACAATATATAAAGCTAAACGAACCGTTCACTGGGCACTTATCTGTACGAAAATCCCTATTGATTTACCTGTTTTTACAAGGAAATAAAATGTGAAAAAATATTTCTACATCCCATGGCCATTCCCAACCATTTAAATTTTTCTCTTACAGGTCTAACACTTCCGAAAAACCAATACAACGCCCACCCGGAACAATATATAAAGCTAAACGAACCGTTCACTGGGTAGTTACACGTACGAAAATCCCTATTGATTTACCTGTTTTTACAAGGAAATAAAATGTGAAAAATATATTTCTACATCCCATGGCCTTTCCCAACCATTTAAATTTTTCTCTTACAGGTCTAACACTTCTGAAAAACCAATACAACGCCCACCCGGAACAATATATAAATCTAAACGAACCGTTCACTGGGTACTTATCCGTACGAAAATCCCTATTGATTTACCTGTTTTTACAAGGAAATAAAATGTGGAAAAAATATTTCTACATTCCATGGCCTTTCCCAACCATTTAAATTTTTCTCTTACAGGTCTAACACTTCCGAAAAACCAATAAAACGCCCACCCGGAACAATATATAAAGCTAAACGAACCGTTCACTGGGCACTTATCCGTACGAAAATCCCTATTGATTTACCTGTTTTTACAAGGAAATAAAATGTGAAAAAAATATTTCTACATCCAATGGCCTTTCCCAACCATTTAAATTTTTCTCTAACAGGTCTAACACTTCCGAAAAACCAATACAACGCCCACTCGGAACAATATATAAAGCTAAACGAACCGTTCACTGGGCACTTATCCGTACGAAAATCCCTATTGATTTACCTGTTTTTACACGGAAATAAAATGTGAAAAATATATTTCTACATCCCATGGCCTTTCCCAACCATTTAAATTTTTCTCTTACAGGTCTAACACTTCTGAAAAACCAATACAACGCCCACCCGGAACAATATATAAAGCTAAACGAACCGTTTACTGGGTACTTACACGTACGAAAATCCCTATTGATTTACCTGTTTTTACAAGGAAATAAAATGTGAAGAAAATATTTCTACATCCCATGGCCTTTCCCAACCATTTAAATTTTTCTCTAACAGGTCTAACACTTCCGAAAAACCAATACAACGCCCACCCGGAACAATATATAAAGCTAAACGAACCGTTCACTGGGCACTTATCCGTACGAAAATCCCTATTGATTTACCTGTTTTTACAAGGAAATAAAATGTGAAAAAAATATTTCTACATCCCATGGCCTTTCCCAACCATTTAAATTTTTCTCTTACAGGTCTAACACTTCCGAAAAACCAATACAACGCCCACCCGGAACAATATATAAAGCTAAACGAACCGTTCACTGGGTACTTATCCGTACGAAAATCCCTATTGATTTACCTGTTTTTACAAGGAAATAAAATGTGAAAAAAATATTTCTACATCCCATGGCCTTTCCCAACCATTTAAATTTTTCTCTTACAGGTCTAACACTTCCGAAAAACCAATACAACGCCCACCCGGAACAATATATAAAGCTAAACGAACTGTTCACTGGGTACTTATCCGTACGAAAATCCCTATTGATTTACCTGTTTTTACAAGGAAATAAAATGTGGAAAAAATATTTCTACATCCCATGGCCTTTCCCAACCATTTAAATTTTTCTCTTACAGGTCTAACACTTCCGAAAAACCAATACAACGCCCACCCGGAACAATATATAAAGCTAAACGAACCGTTCACTGGGCACTTATACGTACGAAAATCCCTATTGATTTACCTGTTTTTACAAGGAAATAAAATGTGAAAAAAATATTTCTACATCCAATGGCCTTTCCCAACCTTTTAAATTTTTCTCTAACAGGTCTAACACTTCCGAAAAACCAATACAACGCCCACTCGGAACAATATATAAAGCTAAACGAACCGTTCACTGGGTACTTATCCGTACGAAAATCCCTATTGATTTACCTGTTTTTACAAGGAAATAAAATGTGGAAAAAATATTTCTACATTCCATGGCCTTTCCCAACCATTTAAATTTTTCTCTTACAGGTCTAACACTTCCGAAAAACCAATACAACGCCCACCCGGAACAATATATAAAGCTAAACGAACCGTTCACTGGGCACTTATCCGTACGAAAATCCCTATTGATTTACCTGTTTTTACAAGGAAATAAAATGTGAAAAAAATATTTCTACATCCAATGGCCTTTCCCAACCATTTAAATTTTTCTCTAACAGGTCTAACACTTCCGAAAAACCAATACAACGCCCACTCGGAAAAATATATAAAGCTAAACGAACCGTTCACTGGGCACTTATCCGTACGAAAATCCCTATTGATTTACCTGTTTTTACACGGAAATAAAATGTGAAAAAAATATTTCTACATCCCATGGCCTTTCCCAACCATTTAAAATTTTCTCTTACAGGTCTAACACTTCGGAAAAACCAATACAACGCCTACTCGGAACAATATATAAAGCTAAACGAACCGTTCACTGGGCACTTATCCGTACGAAAATCCCTGTTGATTTACCTGTTTTTACAAGGAAATAAAATGTGAAAAAAATATTTCTACATACCATGGCCTTTCCCAACCATTTAAATTTTTGTCTTACATGTCTAACACTTCCGAAAAACCAATACAACGCCCACCTGGAACAATATATAAAGCTAAACGAACCGTTCACTGGGTACTTATCCGTACGAAAATCCCTATTGATTTACCTGTTTTTACAAGGAAATAAAATGTGAAAAAAATATTTCTACATCCCATGGCCTTTCCCAACCATTTAAATTTTTCTCTTACAGGTCTAACACTTCCGAAAAACCAATACAACGCCCACCCGGTACAATATATAAAGCTAAACGAACCGTTCACTGGGCACTTATCTGTACGAAAATCCCTATTGATTTACCTGTTTTTACAAGGAAATAAAATGTGAAAAAAATATTTCTACATCCCATGGCCTTTCCCAACCTTTTAAATTTTTGTCTTACATGTCTAACACTTCCGAAAAACCAATACAACGCCCACCTGGAACAATATATAAAGCTAAACGAACCGTTCACTGGGCACTTATCTGTACGAAAATCCCTATTGATTTACCTGTTTTTACAAGGAAATAAAATGTGAAAAAAATATTTCTACATCCCATGGCCATTCCCAACCATTTAAAATTTTCTCTTACAGGTCTAACACTTCCGAAAAACCAATACAACGCCCACCCGGAACAATATATAAAGCTAAACGAACTGTTCACTGGGTACTTATCCGTACGAAAATCCCTATTGATTTACCTGTTTTTACAAGGAAATAAAATGTGGAAAAAATATTTCTACATCCCATGGCCTTTCCCAACCATTTAAATTTTTCTCTTACAGGTCTAACACTTCCGAAAAACCAATACAACGCCCACCCGGAACAATATATAAATCTAAACGAACCGTTCACTGGGCACTTATCCGTACGAAAATCCCTATTGATTTACCTGTTTTTACAAGGAAATAAAATGTGAAAAAAATATTTCTACATCCAATGGCCTTTCCCAACCTTTTAAATTTTTCTCTAACAGGTCTAACACTTCCGAAAAACCAATACAACGCCCACTCGGAACAATATATAAAGCTAAACGAACCGTTCACTGGGTACTTATCCGTACGAAAATCCCTATTGATTTACCTGTTTTTACAAGGAATTAAAATGTGGAAAAAATATTTCTACATTCCATGGCCTTTCCCAACCATTTAAATTTTTCTCTTACAGGTCTAACACTTCCGAAAAACCAATACAACGCCCACCCGGAACAATATATAAAGCTAAACGAACCGTTCACTGGGCACTTATCCGTACGAAAATCCCTATTGATTTACCTGTTTTTACAAGGAAATAAAATGTGAAAAAAATATTTCTACATCCCATGGCCTTTCCCAACCATTAAAAATTTTCTCTTACAGGTCTAACACTTCGGAAAAACCAATACAACGCCTACTCGGAACAATATATAAAGCTAAACGAACCGTTCACTGGGCACTTATCCGTACGAAAATCCCTGTTGATGTACCTGTTTTTACAAGGAAATAAAATGTGAAAAAAATATTTCTACATACCATGGCCTTTCCCAACCATTTAAATTTTTGTCTTACATGTCTAACACTTCCGAAAAACCAATACAACGCCCACCTGGAACAATATATAAAGCTAAACGAACCGTTCACTGGGCACTTATCTGTACGAAAATCCCTATTGATTTACCTGTTTTTACAAGGAAATAAAATGTGAAAAAAATATTTCTACATCCCATGGCCATTCCCAACCATTTAAAATTTTCTCTTACAGGTCTAACACTTCCGAAAAACCAATACAACGCCCACCCGGAACAATATATAAAGCTAAACGAACCGTTCACTGGTCACTTATCCGTACGAAAATCCCTATTGATTTACCTGTTTTTACAAGGAAATAAAATGTGAAAAAAATATTTCTACATCCAATGGCCTTTCCCAACCATTTAAATTTTTCTCTAACAGGTCTAACACTTCCGAAAAACCAATACAACGCCCACCCGGAACAATATATAAAGCTAAACGAACCGTTCACTGGGCACTTATCCGTACGAAAATCCCTATTGATTTACCTGTTTTTATAAGGAAATAAAATGTGAAAAAAATATTTCTACATCCCATGGCCTTTCCCAACCATTTAAATTTTGTCTTACATGTCTAACACTTCCGAAAAACCAATACAACGCCCACCCGGAACAATATATAAAGCTAAACGAACCGTTCACTGGGCACTTATCCGTACGAAAATCCCTATTGATTTACCTGTTTTTACAAGGAAATAAAATGTGAAAAAAATATTTCTACATCCAATGGCCTTTCCCAACCATTTAAATTTTTCTCTAACAGGTCTAACACTTCCGAAAAACCAATACAACGCCCACCCGGAACAATATATAAAGCTAAACGAACCGTTCACTGGGCACTTATCCGTACGAAAATCCCTATTGATTTACCTGTTTTTACAAGGAAATAAAATGTGAAAAAAATATTTCTACATCCCATGGCCTTTCCCAACCATTTAAATTTTGTCTTACATGTCTAACACTTCCGAAAAACCAATACAACGCCCACCCGGAACAATATATAAAGCTAAACGAACCGTTCACTGGGCACTTATCCGTACGAAAATCCCTATTGTTTTACCTGTTTTTACAAGGAAATAAAATGTGAAAAAAATATTTCTACATCCCATGGCCTTTCCCAACCATTTAAATTTTTCTCTTACAGGTCTAACACTTCCGAAAAACCAATACAACACCCACCTGGAACAATATATAAAGCTAAACGAACCGTTCAATGGGCACTTATCCTTACGAAAATCCCTATTGATTTACCTGTATTTACAAGGAAATAAAATGTGAAAAAAATATTTCTACATCCCATGGCCTTTCCCAACCATTTAAATTTTTCTCTTACAGGTCTAACACTTCCGAAAAACCAATACAACGCCCACCCGGAACAATATATAAAGCTAAACGAACCGTTTACTGGGTACTTATACGTACGAAAATCCCTATTGATTTACCTGTTTTTACATGGAAATAAAATGTGGAAAAAATATTTCTACATCCCATGGCCTTTCCCAACCATTTAAATTTTGTCTTACATGTCTAACACTTCCGAAAAACCAATACAACGCCCACCCGGAACAATATATAAAGCTAAACGAACCGTTCACTGGGCACTTATCCGTACGAAAATCCCTATTGTTTTACCTGTTTTACAAGGAAATAAAATGTGAAAAAAATATTTCTACATCCCATGGCCTTTCCCAACCATTTAAATTTTTCTCTTACAGGTCTAACACTTCCGAAAAACCAATACAACACCCACCTGGAACAATATATAAAGCTAAACGAACCGTTCAATGGGCACTTATCCTTACGAAAATCCCTATTGATTTACCTGTATTTACAAGGAAATAAAATGTGAAAAAAATATTTCTACATCCCATGGCCTTTCCCAACCATTTAAATTTTTCTCTTACAGGTCTAACACTTCCGAAAAACCAATACAACGCCCACCCGGAACAATATATAAAGCTAAACGAACCGTTTACTGGGTACTTATACGTACGAAAATCCCTATTGATTTACCTGTTTTTACATGGAAATAAAATGTGGAAAAAATATTTCTACATCCCATGGCCTTTCCCAACCATTTAAATTTTTCTCTTACAGTTCTAACACTTCCGAAAAACCAATACAACGCCCACCCGGAACAATATATAAAGCTAAACGAACCGTTCACTGGGCACTTATCCGTACGAAAATCCCTATTGATTTACCTGTTTTTACAAGGAAATAAAATGTGAAAAAAATATTTCTACATCCCATGGCCTTTCCCAACCATTTAAATTTTTGTCTTACATGTCTAACACTTCCGAAAAACCCATACAACGCCCACCCGGAACAATATATAAAGCTAAACGAACCGTTCACTGGGTACTTATACGTACGAAAATCCCTATTGATTTACCTGTTTTTACAGGGAAATAAAATGTGAAAAAAATATTTCTACATCCCATGGCCTTTCCCAACCATTTAAATTTTTCTCTTACAGGTCTAACACTTCGGAAAAACCAATACAACGCCTACCGGGAACAATATATAAAGCTAAACGAACCGTTCACTGGGCACTTATCCGTACGAAAATCCCTATTGATTTACCTGTTTTTACAAGGAAATAAAATGTGAAAAAATATTTCTACATCCCATGGCCATTCCCAACCATTTAAATTTTTCTCTTACAGGTCTAACACTTCCGAAAAACCAATACAACGCCCACCCGGAACAATATATAAAGCTAAACGAACCGTTCACTGGGCACTTATCCGTACGAAAATCCCTATTGTTTTACCTGTTTTTACAAGGAAATAAAATGTGAAAAAAATATTTCTACATCCCATGGCCTTTCCCAACCATTTAAATTTTTCTCTTACAGGTCTAACACTTCCGAAAAACCAATACAACACCCACCTGGAACAATATATAAAGCTAAACGAACCGTTCAATGGGCACTTATCCTTACGAAAATCCCTATTGATTTACCTGTATTTACAAGGAAATAAAATGTGAAAAAAATATTTCTACATCCCATGGCCTTTCCCAACCATTTAAATTTTTCTCTTACAGGTCTAACACTTCCGAAAAACCAATACAACGCCCACCCGGAACAATATATAAAGCTAAACGAACCGTTTACTGGGTACTTATACGTACGAAAATCCCTATTGATTTACCTGTTTTTACAAGGAAATAAAATGTGGAAAAAATATTTCTACATCCCATGGCCTTTCCCAACCATTTAAATTTTTCTCTTACAGGTCTAACACTTCCGAAAAACCAATACAACGCACACCCGGAACAATATATAAAGCTAAACGAACCGTTCACTGGGCACTTATCTGTACGAAAATCCCTATTGATTTACCTGTTTTTACAAGGAAATAAAATGTGAAAAAAATATTTCTACATCCCATGGCCATTCCCAACCATTTAAATTTTTCTCTTACAGGTCTAACACTTCCGAAAAACCAATACAACGCCCACCCGGTACAATATATAAAGCTAAACGAACCGTTCACTGGGTAGTTACACGTACGAAAATCCCTATTGATTTACCTGTTTTTACAAGGAAATAAAATGTGAAAAATATATTTCTACATCCCATGGCCTTTCCCAACCATTTAAATTTTTCTCTTACAGGTCTAACACTTCTGAAAAACCAATACAACGCCCACCCGGAACAATATATAAAGCTAAACGAACCGTTCACTGGGCACTTATCCGTACAAAAATCCCTATTGTTTTACCTGTTTTTACAAGGAAATAAAATGTGAAAAAAATATTTCTACATCCCATGGCCTTTCCCAACCATTTAAATTTTTCTCTTACAGGTCTAACACTTCCGAAAAACCAATACAACGCCCACCCGGAACAATATATAAAGCTAAAAGAACCGTTCACTGGGCACTTATCCGTACGAAAATCCCTATTGATTTACCTGTATATACAAGGAAATAAAATGTGAAAAAAATATTTCTACATCCCATGGCCTTTCCCAACCATTTAAATTTTTCTCTTACAGGTCTAACACTTCCGAAAAACCAATACAACGCCCACCCGGAACAATATATAAAGCTAAACGAACCGTTTACTGGGTACTTATATGTACGAAAATCCCTATTGATTTACCTGTTTTTACAAGGAAATAAAATGTGGAAAAAATATTTCTACATCCCATGGCCTTTCCCAACCATTTAAATTTTTCTCTTACAGGTCTAACACTTCCGAAAAACCAATACAACGCACACCTGGAACAATATATAAAGCTAAACGAACCGTTCACTGGGCACTTATCTGTACGAAAATCGCTATTGATTTACCTGTTTTTACAAGGAAATAAAATGTGAAAAAAATATTTCTACATCCCATGGCCATTCCCAACCATTTAAATTTTTCTCTTACAGGTCTAACACTTCCGAAAAACCAATACAACGCCCACCCGGAACAATATATAAAGCTAAACGAACCGTTCACTGGGTAGTTACACGTACGAAAATCCCTATTGATTTACCTGTTTTTACAAGGAAATAAAATGTGAAAAATATATTTCTACATCCCATGGCCTTTCCCAACCATTTAAATTTTTCTCTTACAGGTCTAACACTTCTGAAAAACCAATACAACGCCCACCCGGAACAATATATAAAGCTAAACGAACCGTTCACTGGGCACTTATCCGTACAAAAATCCCTATTGTTTTACCTGTTTTTACAAGGAAATAAAATGTGAAAAAAATATTTCTACATCCCATGGCCTTTCCCAACCATTTAAATTTTTCTCTTACAGGTCTAACACTTCCGAAAAACCAATACAACGCCCACCCGGAACAATATATAAAGCTAAACGAACCGTTCACTGGGCACTTATCCGTACGAAAATCCCTATTGATTTACCTGTTTTTACAAGGAAATAAAATGTGAAAAAAATATTTCTACATCCCATGGCCTTTCCCAACCATTTAAATTTTTGTCTTACAGGTCTAACACTTCCGAAAAACCAATACAACGCCTACCGGGAACAATATATAAAGCTAAACGAACCGTTCACTGGGCACTTATCCGTACGAAAATCCCTATTGATTTACCTGTTTTTACAAGGAAATAAAATGTGGAAAAAATATTTCTACATCCCATGGCCTTTCCCAACCATTTAAATTTTTCTCTTACAGGTCTAACACTTCCGAAAAACCAATACAACGCCCACCCGGAACAATATATAAAGATAAACGAACCGTTCACTGGGCACTTATCCGTACGAAAATCCCTATTGATTTACCTGTTTTTACAAGGAAATAAAATGTGAAAAAAATATTTCTACATCCAATGGCCTTTCCCAACCATTTAAATTTTTCTCTTACAGGTCTAACACTTCTGAGAAACCAATTCAATGCCCACCCGGAACAATATATAAAGCTAAACGAACCGTTCACTGGGTACTTATCCGTACGAAAATCCCTATTGATTTACCTGTTTTTACAAGGAATTAAAATGTGAAAAAAATATTTCTACATCCCATGGCCTTTCCCAACCATTTAAATTTTTCTCTTACAGGTCTAACACTTCCGAAAAACCAATACAACGCCCACCCGGAACAATATATAAAGCTAAACGAACCGTTCACTGGGTACTTATCCGTACGAAAATCCCTATTGATTTTCCTGTTTTTACAAGGAAATAAAATGTGAAAAAAATATTTCTACATCCCATGGCCTTTCCCAACCATTTAAATTTTCTCTTACAGGTCTAACACTTCCGAAAAACCAATACAACGCCCACCCGGAACAATATATAAAGCTAAACGAACCGTTCACTGGGCACTTATCTGTACGAAAATCCCTATTGATTTACCTGTTTTTACAAGGAAATAAAATGTGAAAAAATATTTCTAGATCCCATGGCCATTCCCAACCATTTAAATTTTTCTCTTACAGGTCTAACACTTCCGAAAAACCAATACAACGCCCACCCGGAACAATATATAAAGCTAAACGAACCGTTCACTGGGCACTTATCCGTACGAAAATCCCTATTGATTTACCTGTTTTTACAAGGAAATAAAATGTGAAAAAAATATTTCTACATCCCATGGCCTTTCCCAAACATTTAAATTTTTCTCTAACAGGTCTAACACTTCCGAAAAACCAATACAACGCCCACCCGGAACAATATATAAAGCTAAACGAACCGTTCACTGGGCACTTATCCGTACGAAAATCCCTATTGTTTTACCTGTTTTTAAAAGGAAATAAAATGTGAAAAAAATATTTCTACATCCCATGGCCTTTCCCAACCATTTAAATTTTTCTCTTACAGGTCTAACACTTCCGAAAAACCAATACAACACCCACCTGGAACAATATATAAAGCTAAACGAACCGTTCACTGGGCACTTATCCTTACGAAAATCCCTATTGATTTACCTGTATTTACAAGGAAATAAAATGTGAAAAAAATATTTCTACATCCCATGGCCTTTCCCAACCATTTAAATTTTTCTCTTACAGGTCTAACACTTCCGAAAAACCAATACAACGCCCACCCGGAACAATATATAAAGCTAAACGAACCGTTTACTGGGTACTTACACGTACGAAAATCCCTATTGATTTACCTGTTTTTACAAGGAAATAAAATGTGGAAAAAATATTTCTACATCCCATGGCCTTTCCCAACCATTTAAATTTTTCTCTTACAGGTCTAACACTTCCGAAAAACCAATACAACGCCCACCCGGAACAATATATAAAGCTAAACGAACCGTTCACTGGGCACTTATCCGTACGAAAATCCCTATTGATTTACCTGTTTTTACAAGGAAATAAAATGTGAAAAAAATATTTCTACATCCCATGGCCTTTCCCAACCATTTAAATTTTTGTCTTACATGTCTAACACTTCCGAAAAACCAATACAACGCCTACCGGGAACAATATATAAAACTAAACGAACCGTTCACTGGGCACTTATCCGTACGAAAATCCCTATTGATTTACCTGTTTTTACAAGGAAATAAAATGTGGAAAAAATATTTCTACATCCCATGGCCTTTCCCAACCATTTAAATTTTTCTCTTACAGGTCTAACACTTCCGAAAAACCAATACAACGCCCACCCGGAACAATATATAAAGATAAACGAACCGTTCACTGGGCACTTATCCGTACGAAAATCCCTATTGATTTACCTGTTTTTACAAGGAAATCAAATGTGAAAAAAATATTTCTACATCCAATGGCCTTTCCCAACCATTTAAATTTTTCTCTTACAGGTCTAACACTTCTGAGAAACCAATACAATGCCCACCCGGAACAATATATAAAGCTAAACGAACCGTTCAATGGGTACTTATCCGTACGAAAATCCCTATTGATTTACCTGTTTTTACAAGGAATTAAAATGTGAAAAAAATATTTCTACATCCCATGGCCTTTCCCAACCATTTAAATTTTTCTCTTACAGGTCTAACACTTCCGAAAAACCAATACAACGCCCACCCGGAACAATATATAAAGCTAAACGAACCGTTCACTGGGTACTTATCCGTACGAAAATCCCTATTGATTTTCCTGTTTTTACAAGGAAATAAAATGTGAAAAAAATATTTCTACATCCCATGGCCTTTCCCAACCATTTAAATTTTCTCTTACAGGTCTAACACTTCCGAAAAACCAATACAACGCCCACCCGGAACAATATATAAAGCTAAACGAACCGTTCACTGGGCACTTATCTGTACGAAAATCCCTATTGATTTACCTGTTTTTACAAAAAAATAAAATGTGAAAAAAATATTTCTACATCCCATGGCCTTTCCCAACCATTTAAATTTTTCTCTTACAGGTCTAACACTTCCGAAAAACCAATACAACGCCCACCCGGAACAATATATAAAGCTAAACGAACCGTTCACTGGGCACTTATCAGTACGAAAATCCCTATTGTTTTACCTGTTTTTACAAGGAAATAAATTGTGAAAAAAATATTTCTACATCCCATGGCCTTTCCCAACCATTTAAATTTTTCTCTTACAGGTCTAACACTTCCGAAAAACCAATACAACGCCCACCCGGAACAATATATAAAGCTAAACGAACCGTTTACTGGGTACTTACACGTACGAAAATCCCTATTGATTTACCTGTTTTTACAAGGAAATAAAATGTGGAAAAAATATTTCTACATCCCATGGCCTTTCCCAACCATTTAAATTTTTCTCTTACAGGTCTAACACTTCCGAAAAACCAATACAACGCCCACCCGGAACAATATATAAAGCTAAACGAACCGTTCACTGGGTACTTATCCGTACGAAAATCCCTATTGATTTACCTGTTTTTACAAGGAAATAAAATGTGAAAAAAATATTTCTACATCCCATGGCCTTTCCCAACCATTTAAATTTTTCTCTTAAAGGTCTAACACTTCCGAAAAACCAATACAACGCCTACCCGGAACAATATATAAAGCTAAACGAACGGTTCACTGGGTACTTATCCGTACAAAAATCCCTATTGATTTACCTGTTTTTACAAGGAAATAAAATGTAAAAAAAATATTTCTACATCCCATGGCCTTTCCCAACCATTTGAATTTTCTCTTACCGGTCTAACACTTCCGAAAAACCAATACAACGCCCACCCGGAACAATATATAAAGCTAAACGAACCGTTCACTGGGCACTTATCTGTACGAAAATCCCTATTGATTTACCTGTTTTTACAAGGAAATAAAATGTGAAAAAATATTTCTACATCCCATGGCCATTCCCAACCATTTAAATTTTTCTCTTACAGGTCTAACACTTCCGAAAAACCAATACAACGCCCACCCGGAACAATATATAAAACTAAACGAACCGTTCACTGGGCACTTATCTGTACGAAAATCCCTATTGATTTACCTGTTTTTACAAGGAAATAAAATGTGAAAAAAATATTTCTACATCCCATGGCCTTTCCCAACCATTTAAATTTTTCTCTTAAAGGTCTAACACTTCCGAAAAACCAATACAACGCCTACCCGGAACAATATATAAAGCTAAACGAACCGTTCACTGGGTACTTATCCGTACAAAAATCCCTATTGATTTACCTGTTTTTACAAGGAAATAAAATGTAAAAAAAATATTTCTACATCCCATGGCCTTTCCCAACCATTTGAATTTTCTCTTACCGGTCTAACACTTCCGAAAAACCAATACAACGCCCACCCGGAACAATATATAAAGCTAAACGAACCGTTCACTGGGCACTTATCTGTACGAAAATCCCTATTGATTTACCTGTTTTTACAAGGAAATAAAATGTGAAAAAATATTTCTACATCCCATGGCCATTCCCAACCATTTAAATTTTTCTCTTACAGGTCTAACACTTCCGAAAAACCAATACAACACCCACCTGGAACAATATATAAAGCTAAACGAACCGTTCAATGGGCACTTATCCTTACGAAAATCCCTATTGATTTACCTGTATTTACAAGGAAATAAAATGTGAAAAAAATATTTCTACATCCCATGGCCTTTCCCAACCATTTAAATTTTTCTCTTACAGGTCTAACACTTCCGAAAAACCAATACAACGCCCACCCGGAACAATATATAAAGCTAAACGAACCGTTTACTGGGTACTTATACGTACGAAAATCCCTATTGATTTACCTGTTTTTACATGGAAATAAAATGTGGAAAAAATATTTCTACATCCCATGGCCTTTCCCAACCATTTAAATTTTTCTCTTACAGTTCTAACACTTCCGAAAAACCAATACAACGCCCACCCGGAACAATATATAAAGCTAAACGAACCGTTCACTGGGCACTTATCCGTACGAAAATCCCTATTGATTTACCTGTTTTTACAAGGAAATAAAATGTGAAAAAAATATTTCTACATCCCATGGCCTTTCCCAACCATTTAAATTTTTGTCTTACATGTCTAACACTTCCGAAAAACCCATACAACGCCCACCCGGAACAATATATAAAGCTAAACGAACCGTTCACTGGGTACTTATACGTACGAAAATCCCTATTGATTTACCTGTTTTTACAGGGAAATAAAATGTGAAAAAAATATTTCTACATCCCATGGCCTTTCCCAACCATTTAAATTTTTCTCTTACAGGTCTAACACTTCGGAAAAACCAATACAACGCCTACCGGGAACAATATATAAAGCTAAACGAACCGTTCACTGGGCACTTATCCGTACGAAAATCCCTATTGATTTACCTGTTTTTACAAGGAAATAAAATGTGAAAAAATATTTCTACATCCCATGGCCATTCCCAACCATTTAAATTTTTCTCTTACAGGTCTAACACTTCCGAAAAACCAATACAACGCCCACCCGGAACAATATATAAAGCTAAACGAACCGTTCACTGGGCACTTATCCGTACGAAAATCCCTATTGTTTTACCTGTTTTTACAAGGAAATAAAATGTGAAAAAAATATTTCTACATCCCATGGCCTTTCCCAACCATTTAAATTTTTCTCTTACAGGTCTAACACTTCCGAAAAACCAATACAACACCCACCTGGAACAATATATAAAGCTAAACGAACCGTTCAATGGGCACTTATCCTTACGAAAATCCCTATTGATTTACCTGTATTTACAAGGAAATAAAATGTGAAAAAAATATTTCTACATCCCATGGCCTTTCCCAACCATTTAAATTTTTCTCTTACAGGTCTAACACTTCCGAAAAACCAATACAACGCCCACCCGGAACAATATATAAAGCTAAACGAACCGTTTACTGGGTACTTATACGTACGAAAATCCCTATTGATTTACCTGTTTTTACAAGGAAATAAAATGTGGAAAAAATATTTCTACATCCCATGGCCTTTCCCAACCATTTAAATTTTTCTCTTACAGGTCTAACACTTCCGAAAAACCAATACAACGCACACCCGGAACAATATATAAAGCTAAACGAACCGTTCACTGGGCACTTATCTGTACGAAAATCCCTATTGATTTACCTGTTTTTACAAGGAAATAAAATGTGAAAAAAATATTTCTACATCCCATGGCCATTCCCAACCATTTAAATTTTTCTCTTACAGGTCTAACACTTCCGAAAAACCAATACAACGCCCACCCGGTACAATATATAAAGCTAAACGAACCGTTCACTGGGTAGTTACACGTACGAAAATCCCTATTGATTTACCTGTTTTTACAAGGAAATAAAATGTGAAAAATATATTTCTACATCCCATGGCCTTTCCCAACCATTTAAATTTTTCTCTTACAGGTCTAACACTTCTGAAAAACCAATACAACGCCCACCCGGAACAATATATAAAGCTAAACGAACCGTTCACTGGGCACTTATCCGTACAAAAATCCCTATTGTTTTACCTGTTTTTACAAGGAAATAAAATGTGAAAAAAATATTTCTACATCCCATGGCCTTTCCCAACCATTTAAATTTTTCTCTTACAGGTCTAACACTTCCGAAAAACCAATACAACGCCCACCCGGAACAATATATAAAGCTAAAAGAACCGTTCACTGGGCACTTATCCGTACGAAAATCCCTATTGATTTACCTGTATATACAAGGAAATAAAATGTGAAAAAAATATTTCTACATCCCATGGCCTTTCCCAACCATTTAAATTTTTCTCTTACAGGTCTAACACTTCCGAAAAACCAATACAACGCCCACCCGGAACAATATATAAAGCTAAACGAACCGTTTACTGGGTACTTATATGTACGAAAATCCCTATTGATTTACCTGTTTTTACAAGGAAATAAAATGTGGAAAAAATATTTCTACATCCCATGGCCTTTCCCAACCATTTAAATTTTTCTCTTACAGGTCTAACACTTCCGAAAAACCAATACAACGCACACCTGGAACAATATATAAAGCTAAACGAACCGTTCACTGGGCACTTATCTGTACGAAAATCGCTATTGATTTACCTGTTTTTACAAGGAAATAAAATGTGAAAAAAATATTTCTACATCCCATGGCCATTCCCAACCATTTAAATTTTTCTCTTACAGGTCTAACACTTCCGAAAAACCAATACAACGCCCACCCGGAACAATATATAAAGCTAAACGAACCGTTCACTGGGTAGTTACACGTACGAAAATCCCTATTGATTTACCTGTTTTTACAAGGAAATAAAATGTGAAAAATATATTTCTACATCCCATGGCCTTTCCCAACCATTTAAATTTTTCTCTTACAGGTCTAACACTTCTGAAAAACCAATACAACGCCCACCCGGAACAATATATAAAGCTAAACGAACCGTTCACTGGGCACTTATCCGTACAAAAATCCCTATTGTTTTACCTGTTTTTACAAGGAAATAAAATGTGAAAAAAATATTTCTACATCCCATGGCCTTTCCCAACCATTTAAATTTTTCTCTTACAGGTCTAACACTTCCGAAAAACCAATACAACGCCCACCCGGAACAATATATAAAGCTAAACGAACCGTTCACTGGGCACTTATCCGTACGAAAATCCCTATTGATTTACCTGTTTTTACAAGGAAATAAAATGTGAAAAAAATATTTCTACATCCCATGGCCTTTCCCAACCATTTAAATTTTTGTCTTACAGGTCTAACACTTCCGAAAAACCAATACAACGCCTACCGGGAACAATATATAAAGCTAAACGAACCGTTCACTGGGCACTTATCCGTACGAAAATCCCTATTGATTTACCTGTTTTTACAAGGAAATAAAATGTGGAAAAAATATTTCTACATCCCATGGCCTTTCCCAACCATTTAAATTTTTCTCTTACAGGTCTAACACTTCCGAAAAACCAATACAACGCCCACCCGGAACAATATATAAAGATAAACGAACCGTTCACTGGGCACTTATCCGTACGAAAATCCCTATTGATTTACCTGTTTTTACAAGGAAATAAAATGTGAAAAAAATATTTCTACATCCAATGGCCTTTCCCAACCATTTAAATTTTTCTCTTACAGGTCTAACACTTCTGAGAAACCAATTCAATGCCCACCCGGAACAATATATAAAGCTAAACGAACCGTTCACTGGGTACTTATCCGTACGAAAATCCCTATTGATTTACCTGTTTTTACAAGGAATTAAAATGTGAAAAAAATATTTCTACATCCCATGGCCTTTCCCAACCATTTAAATTTTTCTCTTACAGGTCTAACACTTCCGAAAAACCAATACAACGCCCACCCGGAACAATATATAAAGCTAAACGAACCGTTCACTGGGTACTTATCCGTACGAAAATCCCTATTGATTTTCCTGTTTTTACAAGGAAATAAAATGTGAAAAAAATATTTCTACATCCCATGGCCTTTCCCAACCATTTAAATTTTCTCTTACAGGTCTAACACTTCCGAAAAACCAATACAACGCCCACCCGGAACAATATATAAAGCTAAACGAACCGTTCACTGGGCACTTATCTGTACGAAAATCCCTATTGATTTACCTGTTTTTACAAGGAAATAAAATGTGAAAAAATATTTCTAGATCCCATGGCCATTCCCAACCATTTAAATTTTTCTCTTACAGGTCTAACACTTCCGAAAAACCAATACAACGCCCACCCGGAACAATATATAAAGCTAAACGAACCGTTCACTGGGCACTTATCCGTACGAAAATCCCTATTGATTTACCTGTTTTTACAAGGAAATAAAATGTGAAAAAAATATTTCTACATCCCATGGCCTTTCCCAAACATTTAAATTTTTCTCTAACAGGTCTAACACTTCCGAAAAACCAATACAACGCCCACCCGGAACAATATATAAAGCTAAACGAACCGTTCACTGGGCACTTATCCGTACGAAAATCCCTATTGTTTTACCTGTTTTTAAAAGGAAATAAAATGTGAAAAAAATATTTCTACATCCCATGGCCTTTCCCAACCATTTAAATTTTTCTCTTACAGGTCTAACACTTCCGAAAAACCAATACAACACCCACCTGGAACAATATATAAAGCTAAACGAACCGTTCACTGGGCACTTATCCTTACGAAAATCCCTATTGATTTACCTGTATTTACAAGGAAATAAAATGTGAAAAAAATATTTCTACATCCCATGGCCTTTCCCAACCATTTAAATTTTTCTCTTACAGGTCTAACACTTCCGAAAAACCAATACAACGCCCACCCGGAACAATATATAAAGCTAAACGAACCGTTTACTGGGTACTTACACGTACGAAAATCCCTATTGATTTACCTGTTTTTACAAGGAAATAAAATGTGGAAAAAATATTTCTACATCCCATGGCCTTTCCCAACCATTTAAATTTTTCTCTTACAGGTCTAACACTTCCGAAAAACCAATACAACGCCCACCCGGAACAATATATAAAGCTAAACGAACCGTTCACTGGGCACTTATCCGTACGAAAATCCCTATTGATTTACCTGTTTTTACAAGGAAATAAAATGTGAAAAAAATATTTCTACATCCCATGGCCTTTCCCAACCATTTAAATTTTTGTCTTACATGTCTAACACTTCCGAAAAACCAATACAACGCCTACCGGGAACAATATATAAAACTAAACGAACCGTTCACTGGGCACTTATCCGTACGAAAATCCCTATTGATTTACCTGTTTTTACAAGGAAATAAAATGTGGAAAAAATATTTCTACATCCCATGGCCTTTCCCAACCATTTAAATTTTTCTCTTACAGGTCTAACACTTCCGAAAAACCAATACAACGCCCACCCGGAACAATATATAAAGATAAACGAACCGTTCACTGGGCACTTATCCGTACGAAAATCCCTATTGATTTACCTGTTTTTACAAGGAAATCAAATGTGAAAAAAATATTTCTACATCCAATGGCCTTTCCCAACCATTTAAATTTTTCTCTTACAGGTCTAACACTTCTGAGAAACCAATACAATGCCCACCCGGAACAATATATAAAGCTAAACGAACCGTTCAATGGGTACTTATCCGTACGAAAATCCCTATTGATTTACCTGTTTTTACAAGGAATTAAAATGTGAAAAAAATATTTCTACATCCCATGGCCTTTCCCAACCATTTAAATTTTTCTCTTACAGGTCTAACACTTCCGAAAAACCAATACAACGCCCACCCGGAACAATATATAAAGCTAAACGAACCGTTCACTGGGTACTTATCCGTACGAAAATCCCTATTGATTTTCCTGTTTTTACAAGGAAATAAAATGTGAAAAAAATATTTCTACATCCCATGGCCTTTCCCAACCATTTAAATTTTCTCTTACAGGTCTAACACTTCCGAAAAACCAATACAACGCCCACCCGGAACAATATATAAAGCTAAACGAACCGTTCACTGGGCACTTATCTGTACGAAAATCCCTATTGATTTACCTGTTTTTACAAAAAAATAAAATGTGAAAAAAATATTTCTACATCCCATGGCCTTTCCCAACCATTTAAATTTTTCTCTTACAGGTCTAACACTTCCGAAAAACCAATACAACGCCCACCCGGAACAATATATAAAGCTAAACGAACCGTTCACTGGGCACTTATCAGTACGAAAATCCCTATTGTTTTACCTGTTTTTACAAGGAAATAAATTGTGAAAAAAATATTTCTACATCCCATGGCCTTTCCCAACCATTTAAATTTTTCTCTTACAGGTCTAACACTTCCGAAAAACCAATACAACGCCCACCCGGAACAATATATAAAGCTAAACGAACCGTTTACTGGGTACTTACACGTACGAAAATCCCTATTGATTTACCTGTTTTTACAAGGAAATAAAATGTGGAAAAAATATTTCTACATCCCATGGCCTTTCCCAACCATTTAAATTTTTCTCTTACAGGTCTAACACTTCCGAAAAACCAATACAACGCCCACCCGGAACAATATATAAAGCTAAACGAACCGTTCACTGGGTACTTATCCGTACGAAAATCCCTATTGATTTACCTGTTTTTACAAGGAAATAAAATGTGAAAAAAATATTTCTACATCCCATGGCCTTTCCCAACCATTTAAATTTTTCTCTTAAAGGTCTAACACTTCCGAAAAACCAATACAACGCGTACCCGGAACAATATATAAAGCTAAACGAACGGTTCACTGGGTACTTATCCGTACAAAAATCCCTATTGATTTACCTGTTTTTACAAGGAAATAAAATGTAAAAAAAATATTTCTACATCCCATGGCCTTTCCCAACCATTTGAATTTTCTCTTACCGGTCTAACACTTCCGAAAAACCAATACAACGCCCACCCGGAACAATATATAAAGCTAAACGAACCGTTCACTGGGCACTTATCTGTACGAAAATCCCTATTGATTTACCTGTTTTTACAAGGAAATAAAATGTGAAAAAATATTTCTACATCCCATGGCCATTCCCAACCATTTAAATTTTTCTCTTACAGGTCTAACACTTCCGAAAAACCAATACAACGCCCACCCGGAACAATATATAAAACTAAACGAACCGTTCACTGGGCACTTATCTGTACGAAAATCCCTATTGATTTACCTGTTTTTACAAGGAAATAAAATGTGAAAAAAATATTTCTACATCCCATGGCCTTTCCCAACCATTTAAATTTTTCTCTTAAAGGTCTAACACTTCCGAAAAACCAATACAACGCCTACCCGGAACAATATATAAAGCTAAACGAACCGTTCACTGGGTACTTATCCGTACAAAAATCCCTATTGATTTACCTGTTTTTACAAGGAAATAAAATGTAAAAAAAATATTTCTACATCCCATGGCCTTTCCCAACCATTTGAATTTTCTCTTACCGGTCTAACACTTCCGAAAAACCAATACAACGCCCACCCGGAACAATATATAAAGCTAAACGAACCGTTCACTGGGCACTTATCTGTACGAAAATCCCTATTGATTTACCTGTTTTTACAAGGAAATAAAATGTGAAAAAATATTTCTACATCCCATGGCCATTCCCAACCATTTAAATTTTTCTCTTACAGGTCTAACACTTCCGAAAAACCAATACAACGCCCACCCGGAACAATATATAAAACTAAACGAACCGTTCACTGGGCACTTATCTGTACGAAAATCCCTATTGATTTACCTGTTTTTACAAGGAAATAAAATGTGAAAAAAATATTTCTACATCCCATGGCTTTTCCCAACCATTTAAATTTTTCTCTAACAGGTCTAACACTTCCGAAAAACCAATACAACGCCCACCCGGAACAATATATAAAGCTAAACGAACCGTTCACTGGGCACTTATCCGTACGAAAATCCCTATTGATTTACCTGTTTTTACAAGGAAATAAAATGTGAAAAAAATATTTCTACATCCCATGGCCTTTCCCAACCATTTAAATTTTTCTCTTACAGGTCTAACACATCCGAAAAACCAATACAATGCCCACCCGGAACAATATATAAAGCTAAACGAACCGTTCACTGGGTACTTATCCGTACGAAAATCCCTATTGATTTACCTGTTTTTACAAGGAAATAAAATGTGAAAAAAATATTTCTACATCCCATGGCCTTTCCCAACCATTTAAATTTTTCTCTTACAGGTCTAACACTTCTGAAAAACCAATACAACACCCACCCGGAACAATATATGAAGCTAAACGAACCGTTCACTGGGCACTTATCTGTACGAAAATCCCTATTGATTTACCTGTTTTTACAAGGAAATAAAATGTGAAAAAAATATTTCTACATCCCATGGCCTTTCCCAACCATTTAAATTTTTGTCTTACATGTCTAACACTTCCGAAAAACCAATACAACGCCCACCCGGAACAATATATAAAGCTAAACGAACCGTTCACTGGGCACTTATCTGTACGAAAATCCCTATTGATTTACCTGTTTTTACAAGGAAATAAAATGTGAAAAAAATATTTCTACATCCCATGGCCATTCCCAACCATTTAAAATTTTCTCTTACAGGTCTAACACTTCCGAAAAACCAATACAACGCCCACCCGGAACAATATATAAAGCTAAACGAACTGTTCACTGGGTACTTATCCGTACGAAAATCCCTATTGATTTACCTGTTTTTACAAGGAAATAAAATGTGGAAAAAATATTTCTACATCCCATGGCCTTTCCCAACCATTTAAATTTTTCTCTTACAGGTCTAACACTTCCGAAAAACCAATACAACGCCCACCCGGAACAATATATAAAGCTAAACGAACCGTTCACTGGGCACTTATCCGTACGAAAATCCCTATTGATTTACCTGTTTTTACAAGGAAATAAAATGTGAAAAAAATATTTCTACATCCAATGGCCTTTCCCAACCATTTAAATTTTTCTCTAACAGGTCTAACACTTCCGAAAAACCAATACAACGCCCACTCAGAACAATATATAAAGCTAAACGAACCGTTCACTGGGCACTTATCTGTACGAAAATCCCTATTGATTTACCTGTTTTTACAAGGAAATAAAATGTGAAAAAAATATTTCTACATCCCATGGCCATTCCCAACCATTTAAGATTTTCTCTTACAGGTCTAACACTTCCAAAAAACCAATACAACGCCCACCCGGAACAATATATAAAGCTAAACGAACCGTTCACTGGGCACTTATCCGTACGAAAATCCCTATTGATTTACCTGTTTTTACAAGGAAGTAAAATGTGAAAAAAATATTTCTACATCCCATGGCCTTTCCCAACCATTTAAATTTTTCTCTTACAGGTCTAACACTTCTGAAAAACCAATACAACGCACACCCGGAACAATATATAAAGCTAAACGAACCGTTCACTGGGCACTTATCTGTACGAAAATCCCTATTGATTTACCTGTTTTTACAAGGAAATAAAATGTGAAAAAAATATTTCTACATCCCATGGCCTTTCCCAACCATTTAAATTTTTCTCTTACAGGTCTAACACTTCCGAAAAACCAATACAACACCCACCTGGAACAATATATAAAGCTAAACGAACCGTTCAATGGACACTTATCCTTACGAAAATCCCTATTGATTTACCTGTATTTACACGGAAATAAAATGTGAAAAAAATATTTCTACATCCCATGGCCTTTCCCAACCATTTAAAATTTTCTCTTACAGGTCTAACACTTCCGAAAAACCAATACAACGCCCACCCGGAACAATATATAAAGCTAAACGAACCGTTTACTGGGTACTTACACGTACGAAAATCCCTATTGATTTACCTGTTTTTACAAGGAAATAAAATGTGGAAAAAATATTTCTACATCCCATGGCCTTTCCCAACCATTTAAATTTTTCTCTTACAGGTCTAACACTTCCGAAAAACCAATACAACGCCCACCCGGAACAATATATAAAGCTAAACGAACCGTTCACTGGGTACTTATCCGTACAAAAATCCCTATTGATTTACCTGTTTTTACAAGGAAATAAAATGTGAAAAAAATATTTCTACATCCCATGGCCTTTCCCAACCATTTAAATTTTTCTCTTAAAGGTCTAACACTTCCGAAAAACCAATACAACGCCTACCCGGAACAATATATAAAGCTAAACGAACCGTTCACTGGGTACTTATCCGTACAAAAATCCCTATTGATTTACCTGTTTTTACAAGGAAATAAAATGTAAAAAAAATATTTCTACATCCCATGGCCTTTCCCAACCATTTGAATTTTCTCTTACCGGTCTAACACTTCCGAAAAACCAATACAACGCCCACCCGGAACAATATATAAAGCTAAACGAACCGTTCACTGGGCACTTATCTGTACGAAAATCCCTATTGATTTACCTGTTTTTACAAGGAAATAAAATGTGAAAAAATATTTCTACATCCCATGGCCATTCCCAACCATTTAAATTTTTCTCTTACAGGTCTAACACTTCCGAAAAACCAATACAACGCCCACCCGGAACAATATATAAAACTAAACGAACCGTTCACTGGGCACTTATCTGTACGAAAATCCCTATTGATTTACCTGTTTTTACAAGGAAATAAAATGTGAAAAAAATATTTCTACATCCCATGGCCTTTCCCAACCATTTAAATTTTTCTCTAACAGGTCTAACACTTCCGAAAAACCAATACAACGCCCACCCGGAACAATATATAAAGCTAAACGAACCGTTCACTGGGCACTTATCCGTACGAAAATCCCTATTGATTCACCTGTTTTTACAAGGAAATAAAATGTGAAAAAAATATTTCTACATCCCATGGCCTTTCCCAACCATTTAAATTTTTCTCTTACAGGTCTAACACTTCCGAAAAACCAATACAACGCCCACCCGGAACAATATATAAAGCTAAACGAACCGTTCACTGGGTACTTATCCGTACGAAAATCCCTATTGATTTACCTGTTTTTACAAGGAAATAAAATGTGAAAAAAATATTTCTACATCCCATGGCCTTTCCCAACCATTTAAATTTTTCTCTTACAGGTCTAACACTTCTGAAAAACCAATACAACACCCACCCGGAACAATATATGAAGCTAAACGAACCGTTCACTGGGCACTTATCTGTACGAAAATCCCTATTGATTTACCTGTTTTTACAAGGAAATAAAATGTGAAAAAAATATTTCTACATCCCATGGCCTTTCCCAACCATTTAAATTTTTGTCTTACATGTTTAACACTTCCGAAAAACCAATACAACGCCCACCCGGAACAATATATAAAGCTAAACGAACCGTTCACTGGGCACTTATCTGTACGAAAATCCCTATTGATTTACCTGTTTTTACAAGGAAATAAAATGTGAAAAAAATATTTCTACATCCCATGGCCATTCCCAACCATTTAAAATTTTCTCTTACAGGTCTAACACTTCCGAAAAACCAATACAACGCCCACCCGGAACAATATATAAAGCTAAACGAACTGTTCACTGGGTACTTATCCGTACGAAAATCCCTATTGATTTACCTGTTTTTACAAGGAAATAAAATGTGGAAAAAATATTTCTACATCCCATGGCCTTTCCCAACCATTTAAATTTTTCTCTTACAGGTCTAACACTTCCGAAAAACCAATACAACGCCCACCCGGAACAATATATAAAGCTAAACGAACCGTTCACTGGGCACTTATCCGTACGAAAATCCCTATTGATTTACCTGTTTTTACAAGGAAATAAAATGTGAAAAAAATATTTCTACATCCAATGGCCTTTCCCAACCATTTAAATTTTTCTCTAACAGGTCTAACACTTCCGAAAAACCAATACAACGCCCACTCAGAACAATATATAAAGCTAAACGAACCGTTCACTGGGCACTTATCCGTACGAAAATCCCTATTGATTTACCTGTTTTTACACGGAAATAAAATGTGAAAAAAATATTTCTACATCCCATGGCCTTTCCCAACCATTTAAAATTTTCTCTTACAGGTCTAACACTTCGGAAAAACCAATACAACGCCAACTCGGAAAAATATATAAAGCTAAACGAACCGTTCACTGGGCACTTATCCGTACGAAAATCCCTGTTGATTTACCTGTTTTTACAAGGAAATAAAATGTGAAAAAAATATTTCTACATACCATGGCCTTTCCCAACCATTTAAATTTTTGTCTTACATGTCTAACACTTCCGAAAAACCAATACAACGCCCACCTGGAACAATATATAAAGCTAAACGAACCGTTCACTGGGCACTTATCTGTACGAAAATCCCTATTGATTTACCTGTTTTTACAAGGAAATAAAATGTGAAAAAAATATTTCTACATCCCATGGCCATTCCCAACCATTTAAATTTTTCTCTTACAGGTCTAACACTTCTGAAAAACCAATACAACGCACACCCGGAACAATATATAAAGCTAAACGAACCGTTCACTGGGCACTTATCTGTACGAAAATCCCTATTGATTTACCTGTTTTTACAAGGAAATAAAATGTGAAAAAAATATTTCTACATCCCATGGCCATTCCCAACCATTTAAATTTTTCTCTTACAGGTCTAACACTTCTGAAAAACCAATACAACGCACACCCGGAACAATATATAAAGCTAAACGAACCGTTCACTGGGCACTTCTCTGTACGAAAATCCCTATTGATTTACCTGTTTTTACAAGGAAATAAAATGTGAAAAAAATATTTCTACATCCCATGGCCTTTCCCAACCATTTAAATTTTTCTCTTACAGGTCTAACACTTCCGAAAAACCAATACAACACCCACCTGGAACAATATATAAAGCTAAACGAACCGTTCAATGGACACTTATCCTTACGAAAATCCCTATTGATTTACCTGTATTTACACGGAAATAAAATGTGAAAAAAATATTTCTACATCCCATGGCCTTTCCCAACCATTTAAAATTTTCTCTTACAGGTCTAACACTTCGGAAAAACCAATACAACGCCTACTCGGAAAATATATAAAGCTAAACGAACCGTTCACTGGGCACTTATCCGTACGAAAATCCCTGTTGATTTACCTGTTTTTACAAGGAAATAAAATGTGAAAAAAATATTTCTACATACCATGGCCTTTCCCAACCATTTAAATTTTTCTCTTACAGGTCTAACACTTCCGAAAAACAAATACAACACCCACCCGGAACAATATATAAAGCTAAACGAACCGTTCACTGGGCACTTATCCGTACGAAAATCCCTATTGATTTACCTGTTTTTACAAGGAAGTAAAATGTGAAAAAAATATTTCTACATCCCATGGCCTTTCCCAACCATTTAAATTTTTCTCTTACAGGTCTAACACTTCCGAAAAACCAATACAACGCCCACCCGGAACAATATATAAAGCTAAACAAACCGTTCACTGGGTAGTTACACGTACGAAAATCCCTATTGATTTACCTGTTTTTACAAGGAAATAAAATGTGAAAAAAATATTTCTACATCCCATGGCCTTTCCCAACCATTTAAATATTTCTCTTACAGGTCTAACACTTCGGAAAAACCAATACAACGCCCACCCGGAACAATATATAAAGCTAAACGAACCGTTCACTGGGTACTTACACGTACGTAAATCCCTATTGATTTACCTGTTTTTACAAGGAAATAAAATGTGAAAAAAATATTTCTACATCCCATGGCCTTTCCCAACCATTTATATTTTTCTCTTACAGGTCTAACACTTCCGAAAAACCAATACAACACCCACCTGGAACAATATATAAAGCTAAACGAACCGTTCAATGGACACTTATCCTTACGAAAATCCCTATTGATTTACCTGTATTTACACGGAAATAAAATGTGAAAAAAATATTTCTACATCCCATGGCCTTTCCCAACCATTTAAAATTTTCTCTTACAGGTCTAACACTTCGGAAAAACCAATACAACGCCTACCCGGAACAATATATAAAGCTAAACGAACCGTTCACTGGGCACTTATCCGTACGAAAATCCCTATTGATTTGCCTGTTTTTACAAGGAAATAAAATGTGAAAAAAATATTTCTACATACCATGGCCTTTCCCAACCATTTAAATTTTTCTCTTACAGGTCTAACACTTCCGAAAAACAAATAGAACACCCACCCGGAACAATATATAAAGCTAAACGAACCGTTCACTGGGTATTTATCCGTAAGAAAATCCCTATTGATTTATCTGTTTTTACAAGGAAGTAAAATGTGAAAAAAATATTTCTACATCCCATGGCCTTTCCCAACCATTTAAATTTTCTCTTACAGGTCTAACACATCTGAAAAACCAATACAACGCACACCCGGAACAATATATAAAGCTAAACGAACCGTTCACTGGGCACTTATCTGTACGAAAATCCCTATTGATTTGCCTGTTTTTACAAGGAAATAAAATGTGAAAAAAATATTTCTACATCCAATGGCCATTCCCAACCATTTAAATTTTTCTCTTACAGGTCTAACACTTCCGAAAAACCAATACAACGCCCACCCGGAACAATATATAAAGCTAAACGAACCGTTCACTGGGTAGTTACACGTACGAAAATCCCTATTGATTTACCTGTTTTTACAAGGAAGTAAAATGTGAAAAAAATATTTCTACATCCCATGGCCTTTCCCAACCATTTAAATATTTCTCTTACAGGTCTAACACTTCCGAAAAACCAATACAACGACCACCCGGAACAATATATAAAGCTTAACGAACCGTTCACTGGGCACTTATCCGTACGAAAATCCCTATTGATTTACCTGTTTTTACAAGGAAATAAAATGTGAAAAAAATATTTCTACATCCCATGGCCTTTCCCAACCATTTAAATTTTTGTATTACATGTCTAACACTTCCGAAAAACCAATAAAACGCTCACCCGGAACAATATATAAAGCTAAACGAACCGTTCACTGGGTACTTATGCGTACGAAAATCCCTATTGATTTACCAGTTTTTACAAGGAAATAAAATATGAAAAAAATATTTCTACATCCCATGGCCTTTCCCAACCATTTAAATTTTTCTCTTACAGGTCTAACACTTCTGAAAAACCAATACAACGCCCACCCGGAACAATATATAAAGCTAAACGAACCGTTCACTGGGCACTTATCCGTACAAAAATCCCTATTGTTTTACCTGTTTTACAAAGAATTAAAATGTGAAAAAAATATTTCTACATCCCATGGCCTTTCCTAACCATTTAAATTTTTCTCTTACATGTCTAACACTTCCGAAAAACCAATACAACACCCACCTGGAACAATATATAAAGCTAAACGAACCGTTCAATGGGCACTTATCCTTACGAAAATCCCTATTGATTTACCAGTTTTTACAAGGAAATAAAATGTGAAAAAAATATTTCTACATCCCATGGCCTTTCCCAACCATTTAAATTTTTCTCTTACAGGTCTAACACTTCCGAAAAACCAATACAACGCCCACCCGGAACAATATATGAAGCTAAACTAACCGTTTACTGGGTACTTACACGTACGAAAATCCCTATTGATTTACCTGTTTTTACAAGGAAATAAAATGTGGAAAAAATATTTCTACATCCCATGGCCTTTCCCAACCATTTAAATTTTTCTCTTACAGGTCTAACACTTCCCAAAAACCAATACAACGCACACCCGGAACAATATATAAAGCTAAACGAACCGTTCACTGGGCACTTATCTGTACGAAAATCCCTATTGATTTACCTGTTTTTACAAGGAAATAAAATGTGGAAAAAATATTTCTACATCCCATGGCCTTTCCCAACCATTTAAATTTTTCTCTTACAGGTCTAACACTTCCCAGAAACCAATACAACGCACACCCGGAACAATATATAAAGCTAAACGAACCGTTCACTGGGCACTTATCTGTACGAAAATCCCTATTGATTTACCTGTTTTTACAAGGAAATAAAATGTGAAAAAAATATTTCTACATCCCATGGCCATTCCCAACCATTTAAATTTTTCTCTTACAGGTCTAACACTTCCGAAAAACCAATACAACGCCCACCCGGAACAATATATATAGCTAAACGAACCGTTCACTGGGTAGTTACACGTACGAAAATCCCTATTGATTTACCTGTTTTTACAAGGAAATAAAATGTGAAAAAAATATTTCTACATCCCATGGCCTTTCCCAACCATTTAAATTTTTCTCTTACTAGTCTAACACTTCGGAAAAACCAATACAACGCCCACCCGGAACAATATATATAGCTAAAAGAACCGTTCACTGGGTACTTACACGTACGTAAATCCCTATTGATTTACCTGTTTTTACAAGGAAATAAAATGTGAAAAAAATATTTCTACATCCCATGGCCTTACCCAACCATTTATATTTTTCTCTTACAGGTCTAACACTTCCGAAAAACCAATACAACACCCACCTGGAACAATATATAAAGCTAAACGAACCGTTCAATGGACACTTATCCTTACGAAAATCCCTATTGATTTACCTGTATTTACACGGAAATAAAATGTGAAAAAAATATTTCTACATCCCATGGCCTTTCCCAACCATTTAAAATTTTCTCTTACAGGTCTAACACTTCGGAAAAACCAATACAACGCCTACCCGGAACAATATATAAAGCTAAACGAACCGTTCACTGGGCACTTATCCGTACGAAAATCCCTATTGATTTGCCTGTTTTTACAAGGAAATAAAATGTGAAAAAAATATTTCTACATACCATGGCCTTTCCCAACCATTTAAATTTTTCTCTTACAGGTCTAACACTTCCGAAAAACAAATAGAACACCCACCCGGAACAATATATAAAGCTAAACGAACCGTTCACTGGGTATTTATCCGTAAGAAAATCCCTATTGATTTATCTGTTTTTACAAGGAAGTAAAATGTGAAAAAAATATTTCTACATCCCATGGCCTTTCCCAACCATTTAAATTTTTCTCTTACAGGTCTAACACATCTGAAAAACCAATACAACGCACACCCGGAACAATATATAAAGCTAAACGAACCGTTCACTGGGCACTTATCTGTACGAAAATCCCTATTGATTTACCTGTTTTTACAAGGAAATAAAATGTGAAAAAAATATTTCTACATCCAATGGCCATTCCCAACCATTTAAATTTTTCTCTTACAGGTCTAACACTTCCGAAAAACCAATACAACGCCCACCCGGAACAATATATAAAGCTAAACGAACCGTTCACTGGGTAGTTACACGTACGAAAATCCCTATTGATTTACGAGCCGCCGCCGCCATAAACGCGCGGCGGCCATTGCGGAAGCGGAGGCCCCGCGAGGACAAAGAACTCGCCGCGGCGTGCCCAGGTAGGGGCCACGCCCCCTGCAAGAGGCGCGCCGCTCACCTGAGACCGGGGGGGTGTGGATGGGGCAGCGGCTGGCTTATAAGGCGCTAGCGGCCTGGCCAGGCACATTGCTGCCCGCTCCACGGCCACCCCGCTCTTCCTTTCCTCTCCTCTTCCCTCGACCAACGGCGTGCGATACCAGAGCAAGAGTTCTCCTCGACTCGCGGCTGCGCATTTATCAACGGGTATTTATATAAAAAAAAAAAAAAAAAGGGGGGGGGGAGAGCTCAACGAGGTGGGGGGGGTTTCCCTTCGGGGGTTCCAGCTCGGGTGTTCATTGTTCTCGTCGGGGCGGCAAGGCGCGATTCCCTTTATCCGGCTTCTCCCGGTTTTCGGCAGCATACGGCATGGCGCCAGCGGCCCAAAAAACCACGTCCAGGGGCACCAGTTCGCGAGCGCGCCCGCAGACCACCCCTGCTTCCCCCTCCGGGGGAGCGGCCGGCGGGACACGAGCAGCCCTTCGGCGCAGTGCGGGGCGGCGGGCCTCGGCCGGGGGGGAGCGCTCAGCTGCAAGCCGGGGGTCGCGTCGGTCCGGGACTCGGGCGGCTCGCTCAGCCACAGCCGCAGGAGGGGCGGGGGGTGGAAAGTTGCCGGTACGCCGTGGGCGCACGCGTTTACCTGCTCGGCCGCGGGACCCCTCGCCCGGATGCAGCAGCTCCTTCTCCGAGGGGAGCGGCCACGAGGCTTCGGTTTTTTCCAACGGCCAAGCTCCCCTCTCAGCGCCTGGGGGTCCTGGGCCACTGCCCTCGGGGGCCTCCCCGGCGAAAAAACGGGGGAGGGTGAGGGTTGCGGGCCCGGAAGATCCCTTGGAAGGGGGGTCAGGAATAGGTCCGCATTCCGCTGCACCAGCGGGCGGGGCCGCGGGCTGCCCGCAAGGGCTCATGCCGGCTTTCGGTTGGGGTCCTCCTCCGTGGGGACCCGCCATGCCTGGGGGCGCTCACGGCGCTAGTCCGCCAGCCCCACCAGGGGCACCCTGGGGTTTTGGGGGGGGATGGTCACCTTTCTCTCCCTATGGTTTTCCTTCCTGGGGGATCCCAGGGGGGTTGGCGGGGCAAGCGGCTGGGGGGGCTTTTCAGGGCTCATCCACAGAGGTGGGTGGGAGCAGGGCAACCGGTCGTGGACCCCCACAGCCGTCCGCCACAAGGGCACCGGCCGCTCGGCCCGCTGCGGCTCATTCGTCGGGCCGCGGGAAGGCGTCGGGATCGTCCGCAGCCAAGGGGCGGAGTCGCCCACCCCCGCTTGCCGCGGGGACCTCCCGGGCCCCCCGTCCAGCCTCTCTTCACACAGAGGATGTTACATCGGTGGACAGCCCCTCCCAACAGTCTGACCCTGGAGAGCTGATGTCCGAAGAGGAGGGGGGAACTCGGCCCGAGGAGCAGCCAGCCGAAAAGACGGGCGGAAAGCGCCACAGGAAGACCAACACACGTCGAAGGGCCAGGTCTTCGAGCGGTGAGTCTTCTACCTCCGACGAGGAGGATGGGGTTGGGCATTGGGACCCTGAATACTGGCTGCGGGGGGAATTTGTCCCGGGGGTCCCATCTTGGCTGTTGCAATGCCGCCAGGAGGCCCGGGCCAGCAGGGCCAAGATCCAGGGATCTGGGTGCGCACAGGATCCTCCACTGGGGTATAAGGATCGTGATGTTCCTCCGGGCACCCATTTATCCACCAAGCTGAGGGGTAAGGCATTGAGCGGCTGCTATGTGGATCTATTTAAGTTCATTAGGCCCCTTGAGCGGGCTGCACGCACGAGCGTGAAGGGCCCTCGCGAGGCGCCTGTGGCATATGACGGCGAACGTTCTTTGCTTGCTTGGACAAGGGGATTCGCTGAATACCTCCGGCTGGTCACGTCAGTTTTCCCCGAGAGGGCCCCGCACTTGGCTGGGCATTTGTCCAACGTGTTGGATGCGAGGATGCTAGGAGGTGAGCCAGCAGCGTTGGGATATGATGAAGCGTTTCGGCGACGGGTATCCAGCAACCCCGAGGCCAGATGGGATAGGCTGAACCCCGACCTTTGGGTCCGGGCATTTGGTCCTCGGCAGAAATCGACCGGTGGGGCGGAGGGGAATCGCCCTTTATACAGGAAAGACCAGAGGGGCGTTTGCTGGGAATACAACCAGAATGGGTGCGAGAGGAAAAAATGTAAGTACTCGCATGCATGCGAGGGGTGTGGGGGTTCACATCCCAAGACAGAGTGTAGCAAGCGGCCCTTTCGGAGGAGCCGGCCCACTTCCAAAAAAGGGGGTGGGTCCGGCACCTCAGGGGGACTCGCAGGAGGCAGCGGGGAAGGGCAGCCTACTGCCCCCTAGCCCTGCTCTGTTGCACGTTAAGGCTCCATCTCCCATCAGGCTATCAACTCTTCTTCCTTTGCTCGCATCTTATCGGGATCAGGCCGCGGCCACTTACCTTAGGGAGGGATTCACTCATGGCTTCCGCATTCCTTTTACGGGAGACCGGGTGGCCACGTCTTGCGCTAATTTAAAATCCGCTCAGCTAATGCCGGAGATCGTAGAGGCAAAGCTGCGAAAGGAGCTGGAGGCGGGCAGGGTGGTGGGGCCGTATGCAGCCCCGCCCTTGGAGAATCTCCGGGTATCGCCGCTGGGGGTGGTGCCTAAGAGAACGCCAGGTGAGTTTCGCCTCATACATCACCTATCATACCCCAAAGGCTCATCGGTCAACGACTTCATCGACCCAGCCCTCTGTACAGTCAAATATGCCTCTTTCGATCATGCGGTTGCCCTGGTAAGGGCTTGTGGTCCGCGGGCCCTCATGGCAAAGTGTGACATCAGGTCAGCCTTCCGCCTTTTACCGGTGCACCCCGGGGATTTCTCACTGCTGGGTTTTAAATTTGGGGGCATGTGGTACGTGGACAGGTCCATGCCTATGGGCTGTTCCGTGGCATGTGCGGCCTTTGAGACATTCAGCTCCTTCGTTGAATGGGTATTTAAGGAGAGGGATGGGTCGCCTTATATCACGCACTATTTAGACGACTACCTTCTGGTCGGCCCAGCCGGGACGGGGGAGTGCGCCCGGCGCTTATCGGGATTTCAGGAGCTGGCTGATGAACTCGGCATACCGCTGGCTCAGGAGAAGACGGAAGGTCCATCGGAGGTGCTCACCTATCTCGGGATTACCATCGATTCCAGAGAGGGGTGCTCACGGCTACCGGCGGACAAGCTCGGGGCCCTGTCAGGTCAATTACGTGCACTCTTGGCCCGCAACAAGTGTACCCTACGGGAGATGCAGCAGCTTCTCGGCCACTTAAATTTTGCCTGCAAGGCCGTAAAACCTGGGAGAGCCTTTTGCAGGCGACTGGCTCAGGCAACGGCCGGGATTCAGGCCCCCCAACATCACATTCGCCTCACAAAGCAGATAAAAGCCGACATGGCTATCTGGCTATCATTTTTGTCATCATTTAATGGTGTGGCGATCTGGCAGTCCCCGCTGCTCCTAGGTGATGACCTGCAGGTGCAATCCGATGCGGCGGGGAGTTTAGGTTTCGGCGTGTTTTTCAATAACAGATGGTGCGCTCAGCCTTGGCCTGCCAGTTGGAAAACCGGGGGCCTCCTTAGGGATCTCACGTTCCTGGAGCTCTTTCCAATCTTGGCCGCGGTGGTTATATGGAGCAGGGAGTTTAAGAACCATATGGTTACCTTTTGGTGCGATAACCAAGCGGTTGTCAGGGTTGTCAATCGGCAGTCTTCTCGCTCCGAGCGGGTAATGCGTTTGGTGCGCCGCCTTGTGTTGACCTGCTTAAAGTTTAACATTTCTTTTTCCGCCAAGCATGTTCCAGGGGTGGACAACGGTATAGCGGATGCTCTATCCCGACTGCAAATTCAACGCTTCAAAATTCTTGCGCCGGAAGCGAACCCGACCCCAGAAGACTTCCCCGGGGACCTCTGGAATCTTGGCGTCGAGTAGTGCAGGACGGGCTACGGGCATCACTGGCTCCATCTACGCGCCGGTCCTACGCGGCAGCAATTTCGGGTTATCAGGCATACTTACGGGATCAACTGGGAACCACGCCATTCCCGCCGTCCGAGGAGTCCATATTACGCTATTTGGCATATCTGCGGGGCAACGGGCGTTCCGCCAGGACTCTGAATGTTCAACTGTCTGGTCTCGCATTCTTTTGCAGGCTGCAGGGATGGTGGGATCCCAGGTCATCCTTCGTGATCCGCAAAGCATTGGAGGGTTGGCGCAGAATAGCGCCAAGGGCCCAGGACGCTCGTCGGCCAATCACTGGGGCATTGTTGGGGAAACTGATTGCGCGACTGCACACAGAGTGTTTTTCCCCATATGAAGCTGTACTTTTCCGAGCGGCATTCTTGGTTGCATATTTTGGGGCCTTCCGCGTCAGCGAGGTGGCCGCAGCATCTCGCACGGGAGTCTCAAATAGTGCCATAGGCAGGGAAGATGTGCAGATTAAGGATGGGCGTCTGCATATCCGCTTGCGGCGGTCTAAGACGGACCAGCAGGGGGCAGGGGCTCTGGTGGTCCTCCCAGCGCGGGAGCGAGACCCCCTTTGCCCAGTAAAAGGGGTTTCGAAATTTTTGGCCCTACGCCCAAAGGTCCCTGGTATCCTATTCTTGCATAGGGACGGCACGTCACTGTCGCGTTTTCAATTCTCAGCAGTCCTGCATGCCTGCCTGAGGGGCCTGGGTATACCTACTGACGGGTTTAGCTCCCACTCCTTTCGGATCGGGGCGGCCAGCCAAGCCGCTCAGGACGGCATGAGCACTGAGGGCATCAAAGCACTGGGGCGTTGGCGGTCATCCGCCTTCAAGACATATATTCGGCCTGACCTTTCACTACTTTAATACCGCTCACAGGTTCTGGCTTCAGGAGACGTCAAGCTTGGATCGTGGGCCACAGCATCGTTTACTGGGCCGGGGAGTACGCAAGACGATCTGGATGGGGCGCCCATTTGGGCCTCGAACGGTCCTTTGACATTACATGGCATGGATCCCGCGGCATGCGATGGCACGACCTTCTTCCGCTCATCCGACGGCTGCTGAAGGACTACCCTCCCCCGGACGTGATCGTTATTCAGCTGGGGGGAAATGACTTACCTGCTATACCGGCGTTGGACCTGGCCGTATCCATCATGAGGGATTTGCTTATCATCCAGCAACTCTGCCCCGGGACGCTGGTGCGGTGGTGCGAGCTCCTGGTGCGGTGCTCATGGAGAGGGGCTCGAGACCCGCGCAAGGTGGACATGGCAAGGCGCAAGATTTGCCGCACTGTCAGGAGGTCCTGCGAGACTCGGCGCTGCGCGGTCATACCGCACCCCGATATAATGTTTGGCTTGCCCCCTCTCTTCCGGCAGGATGGCATACACCTCTCGGAGTGGGGACAGGATCTTTGGCTTGCAGATCTTCGGGCAGCTCTGGAAGGGCTCATCTCACCATGAGCGTTGGCGGGAGCGGGAGCCAGGGCTCTGGCTCCCGCTCTGTGGCGGTTTGTTAAGGGGCGGATCCAGGGGGGGCACTGCCTGCGCCCGTGAGCCAGGGGGTGCCCACTTGTGGGAGCCTCCCCTAAGGAGGCGGCCGTAGCTGGCGGGCCGGCTTCGCTGGAGGAGCCGGCCGCTTTCCATGGCAGGGCGGCTGGGGGCGGGCTCCAACGAGGTTGACGCCCGTGGGGCCCGGCCAGTCTTGCCTTCCCAAGGGATAGCGGGCCTGATGGTTAGGGGTCCGGCCGACAGGTCGGCCGGCTCCGCGGGCGGGCCCGCTGGAGTTTACCTCCCCCTCTCTTCCGGGGGGCTGCACAAGGGCAGCAGAGAAGAAGGGGAGGTCATGGATCCACCCCTCCACCTTAGGGTGTGCCCACGCTCAGGGGATGTTGTTGTTTGTATTTTAATAAACGGTGACCCATTTTTGCCAAGAAACTTGTATGCGTGTTCATTTGGACTGCGGGTATGCCCGCCTGCCTCCGCAAGAGCCGCCGCCGCCATAAACGCGCGGCGGCCATTGCGGAAGCGGAGGCCCCGCGAGGACAAAGAACTCGCCGCGGCGTGCCCAGGTAGGGGCCACGCCCCCTGCAAGAGGCGCGCCGCTCACCTGAGACCGGGGGGGTGTGGATGGGGCAGCGGCTGGCTTATAAGGCGCTAGCGGCCTGGCCAGGCACATTGCTGCCCGCTCCACGGCCACCCCGCTCTTCCTTTCCCGCCCTCCCACCCTATTTAGCGGTTTGGGGTCACTTTGCAGTTTAACGAGCAGTGGCGGTTTGTTAAGGGGCGGATCCAGGGGGGGCACTGCCTGCGCCCGTGAGCCAGGGGGTGCCCACTTGTGGGAGCCTCCCCTAAGGAGGCGGCCGTAGCTGGCGGGCCGGCTTCGCTGGAGGAGCCGGCCGCTTTCCATGGCAGGGCGGCTGGGGGCGGGCTCCAACGAGGTTGACGCCCGTGGGGCCCGGCCAGTCTTGCCTTCCCAAGGGATAGCGGGCCTGATGGTTAGGGGTCCGGCCGACAGGTCGGCCGGCTCCGCGGGCGGGCCCGCTGGAGTTTACCTCCCCCTCTCTTCCGGGGGGCTGCACAAGGGCAGCAGAGAAGAAGGGGAGGTCATGGATCCACCCCTCCACCTTAGGGTGTGCCCACGCTCAGGGGATGTTGTTGTTTGTATTTTAATAAACGGTGACCCATTTTTGCCAAGAAACTTGTATGCGTGTTCATTTGGACTGCGGGTATGCCCGCCTGCCTCCGCAACTGTTTTTACAAGGAAGTAAAATGTGAAAAAAATATTTCTACATCCCATGGCCTTTCCCAACCATTTAAATATTTCTCTTACAGGTCTAACACTTCCGAAAAACCAATACAACGACCACCCGGAACAATATATAAAGCTAAACGAACCGTTCACTGGGCACTTATCCGTACGAAAATCCCTATTGATTTACCTGTTTTTACAAGGAAATAAAATGTGAAAAAAATATTTCTACATCCCATGGCCTTTCCCAACCATTTAAATTTTTGTATTACATGTCTAACACTTCCGAAAAACCAATACAACGCCCACCCGGAACAATATATAAAGCTAAACGAACCGTTCACTGGGCACTTATCCGTACAAAAATCCCTATTGTTTTACCTGTTTTACAAAGAATTAAAATGTGAAAAAAATATTTCTACATCCCATGGCCTTTCCTAACCATTTAAATTTTTCTCTTACATGTCTAACACTTCCGAAAAACCAATACAACACCCACCTGGAACAATATATAAAGCTAAACGAACCGTTCAATGGGCACTTATCCTTACGAAAATCCCTATTGATTTACCAGTTTTTACAAGGAAATAAAATGTGAAAATAATATTTCTACATCCCATGGCCTTTCCCAACCATTTAAATTTTTCTCTTACAGGTCTAACACTTCCGAAAAACCAATACAACGCCCACCCGGAACAATATATGAAGCTAAACTAAACGTTTACTGGGTACTTACACGTACGAAAATCCCTATTGATTTACCTGTTTTTACAAGGAAATAAAATGTGGAAAAAATATTTCTACATCCCATGGCCTTTCCCAACCATTTAAATTTTTCTCTTACAGGTCTAACACTTCCCAAAAACCAATACAACGCACACCCGGAACAATATATAAAGCTAAACGAACCGTTCACTGGGCACTTATCTGTACGAAAATCCCTATTGATTTACCTGTTTTTACAAGGAAATAAAATGTGAAAAAAATATTTCTACATCCCATGGCCATTCCCAACCATTTAAATTTTTCTCTTACAGGTCTAACACTTCCGAAAAACCAATACAACGCCCACCCGGAACAATATATATAGCTAAACGAACCGTTCACTGGGTAGTTACACGTACGAAAATCCCTATTGATTTACCTGTTTTTACAAGGAAATAAAATGTGAAAAAAATATTTCTACATCCCATGGCCTTTCCCAACCATTTAAATTTTTCTCTTACTAGTCTAACACTTCGGAAAAACCAATACAACGCCCACCCGGAACAATATATATAGCTAAAAGAACCGTTCACTGGGTAGTTACACGTACGAAAATCCCTATTGATTTACCTGTTTTTACAAGGAAATAAAATGTGAAAAAAATATTTCTACATCCCATGGCCATTCCCAACCATTTAAATTTTTCTCTTACAGGTCTAACACTTCCGAAAAACCAATACAACGCCCACCCGGAACAATATATATAGCTAAACGAACCGTTCACTGGGTAGTTACACGTACGAAAATCCCTATTGATTTACCTGTTTTTACAAGGAAATAAAATGTGAAAAAAATATTTCTACATCCCATGGCCTTTCCCAACCATTTAAAATTTTCTCTTACAGGTCTAACACTTCGGAAAAACCAATACAACGCCTACCCGGAACAATATATAAAGCTAAACGAACCGTTCACTGGGCACTTATCCGTACGAAAATCCCTATTGATTTACCTGTTTTTACAAGGAAATAAAATGTGAAAAAAATATTTCTACATACCATGGCCTTTCCCAACCATTTAAATTTTTCTCTTACAGGTCTAACACTTCCGAAAAACAAATACAACACCCACCCGGAACAATATATAAAGCTAAACGAACCGTTCACTGGGTATTTATCCGTAAGAAAATCCCTATTGATTTATCTGTTTTTACAAGGAAGTAAAATGTGAAAAAAATATTTCTACATCCCATGGCCTTTCCCAACCATTTAAATTTTTCTCTTACAGGTCTAACACTTCTGAAAAACCAATACAACGCACACCCGGAACAATATATAAAGCTAAACGAACCGTTCACTGGGCACTTATCTGTACGAAAATCCCTATTGATTTACCTGTTTTTACAAGGAAATAAAATGTGAAAAAAATATTTCTACATCCAATGGCCATTCCCAACCATTTAAATTTTTCTCTTACAGGTCTAACACTTCCGAAAAACCAATACAACGCCCACCCGGAACAATATATAAAGCTAAACGAACCGTTCACTGGGTAGTTACACGTACGAAAATCCCTATTGATTTACCTGTTTTTACAAGGAAATAAAATGTGAAAAAAATATTTCTACATCCCATGGCCTTTCCCAACCATTTAAATTTTTCTCTTACAGGTCTAACACTTCCGAAAAACCAATACAACGCCCACCCGGAACAATATATAAAGCTAAACAAACCGTTCACTGGGTAGTTACACGTACGAAAATCCCTATTGATTTACCTGTTTTTACAAGGAAATAAAATGTGAAAAAAATATTTCTACATCCCATGGCCTTTCCCAACCATTTAAATATTTCTCTTACAGGTCTAACACTTCCGAAAAACCAATACAACGCCCACCCGGAACAATATATAAAGCTAAACGAACCGTTCACTGGGTACTTACACGTACGTAAATCCCTATTGATTTACCTGTTTTTACAAGGAAATAAAATGTGAAAAAAATATTTCTACATCCCATGGCCTTTCCCAACCATTTAAATTTTTCTCTTACAGGTCTAACACTTCCGAAAAACCAATACAACACCCACCTGGAACAATATATAAAGCTAAACGAACCGTTCAATGGACACTTATCCTTACGAAAATCCCTATTGATTTACCTGTATTTACATGGAAATAAAATGTGAAAAAAATATTTCTACATCCCATGGCCTTTCCCAACCATTTAAAATTTTCTCTTACAGGTCTAACACTTCGGAAAAACCAATACAACGCCTACCCGGAACAATATATAAAGCTAAACGAACCGTTCAATGGGCACTTATCCGTACGAAAATCCCTATTGATTTGCCTGTTTTTACAAGGAAATAAAATGTGAAAAAAATATTTCTACATACCATGGCCTTTCCCAACCATTTAAATTTTTCTCTTACAGGTCTAACACTTCCGAAAAACAAATAGAACACCCACCCGGAACAATATATAAAGCTAAACGAACCGTTCACTGGGTATTTATCCGTAAGAAAATCCCTATTGATTTATCTGTTTTTACAAGGAAGTAAAATGTGAAAAAAATATTTCTACATCCCATGGCCTTTCCCAACCATTTAAATTTTTCTCTTACAGGTCTAACACTTCGGAAAAACCAATACAACGCCTACCCGGAACAATATATAAAGCTAAACGAACCGTTCACTGGGCACTTATCCGTACGAAAATCCCTATTGATTTACCTGTTTTTACAAGGAAATAAAATGTGAAAAAAATATTTCTACATACCATGGCCTTTCCCAACCATTTAAATTTTTCTCTTACAGGTCTAACACTTCCGAAAAACAAATACAACACCCACCCGGAACAATATATAAAGCTAAACGAACCGTTCACTGGGTATTTATCCGTAAGAAAATCCCTATTGATTTATCTGTTTTTACAAGGAAGTAAAATGTGAAAAAAATATTTCTACATCCCATGGCCTTTCCCAACCATTTAAATTTTTCTCTTACAGGTCTAACACTTCTGAAAAACCAATACAACGCACACCCGGAACAATATATAAAGCTAAACGAACCGTTCACTGGGCACTTATCTGTACGAAAATCCCTATTGATTTACCTGTTTTTACAAGGAAATAAAATGTGAAAAAAATATTTCTACATCCAATGGCCATTCCCAACCATTTAAATTTTTCTCTTACAGGTCTAACACTTCCGAAAAACCAATACAACGCCCACCCGGAACCATATATAAAGCTAAACGAACCGTTCACTGGGTAGTTACACGTACGAAAATCCCTATTGATTTACCTGTTTTTACAAGGAAATAAAATGTGAAAAAAATATTTCTACATCCCATGGCCTTTCCCAACCATTTAAATTTTTCTCTTACAGGTCTAACACTTCCGAAAAACCAATACAACGCCCACCCGGAACAATATATAAAGCTAAACAAACCGTTCACTGGGTAGTTACACGTACGAAAATCCCTATTGATTTACCTGTTTTTACAAGGAAATAAAATGTGAAAAAAATATTTCTACATCCCATGGCCTTTCCCAACCATTTAAATTTTTCTCTTACAGGTCTAACACTTCCGAAAAACCAATACAACACCCACCTGGAACAATATATAAAGCTAAACGAACCGTTCAATGGACACTTATCCTTACGAAAATCCCTATTGATTTACCTGTATTTACACGGAAATAAAATGTGAAAAAAATATTTCTACATCCCATGGCCTTTCCCAACCATTTAAAATTTTCTCTTACAGGTCTAACACTTCGGAAAAACCAATACAACGCCTACCCGGAACAATATATAAAGCTAAACGAACCGTTCACTGGGCACTTATCCGTACGAAAATCCCTATTGATTTGCCTGTTTTTACAAGGAAATAAAATGTGAAAAAAATATCTCTACATACCATGGCCTTTCCCAACCATTTAAATTTTTCTCTTACAGGTCTAACACTTCCGAAAAACAAATAGAACACCCACCCCGAACAATATATAAAGCTAAACGAACCGTTCACTGGGTATTTATCGGTAAGAAAATCCCTACTGATTTATCTGTTTTTACAAGGAAGTAAAATGTGAAAAAAATATTTCTACATCCCATGGCCTTTCCCAACCATTTAAATTTTTCTCTTACAGGTCTAACACATCTGAAAAACCAATACAACGCACACCCGGAACAATATATAAAGCTAAACGAACCGTTCACTGGGCACTTATCTGTACGAAAATCCCTATTGATTTACATGTTTTTACAAGGAAATAAAATGTGAAAAAAATATTTCTACATCCAATGGCCATTCCCAACCATTTAAGTTTTTCTCTTACAGGTCTAACACTTCCGAAAAACCAATACAACGCCCACCCGGAACAATATATAAAGCTAAACGAACCGTTCACTGGGTAGTTACACGTACGAAAATCCCTATTGATTTACCTGTTTTTACAAGGAAGTAAAATGTGAAAAAAATATTTCTACATCCCATGGCCTTTCCCAACCATTTAAATATTTCTCTTACAGGTCTAACACTTCCGAAAAACCAATACAACGACCACCTGGAACAATATATAAAGCTAAACGAACCGTTCACTGGGCACTTATCCGTACGAAAATCCCTATTTATTTACCTGTTCTTACAAGGAAATAAAATGTGAAAAAAATATTTCTACATCCCATGGCCTTTCCCAACCATTTAAATTTTTGTATTACATGTCTAACACTTCCGAAAAACCAATAAAACGCTCACCCGGAACAATATATAAAGCTAAACGAACCGTTCACTGGGTACTTATGCGTACGAAAATCCCTATTGATTTACCAGTTTTTACAAGGAAATAAAATATGAAAAAAATATTTCTACATCCCATGGCCTTTCCCAACCATTTAAATTTTTCTCTTACAGGTCTAACACTTCTGAAAAACCAATACAACGCCCACCCGGAACAATATATAAAGCTAAACGAACCGTTCACTGGGCACTTATCCGTACAAAAATCCCTATTGTTTTACCTGTTTTACAAAGAAATAAAATGTGAAAAAAATATTTCTACATCCCATGGCCTTTCCTAACCATTTAAATTTTTCTCTTACATGTCTAACACTTCCGAAAAACCAATACAACACCCACCTGGAACAATATATAAAGCTAAACGAACCGTTCAATGGGCACTTATCCTTACGAAAATCCCTATTGATTTACCAGTTTTTACAAGGAAATAAAATGTGAAAAAAAATATTTCTACATCCCATGGCCTTTACCAACCATTTAAATTTTTCTCTTACAGGTCTAACACTTCCGAAAAACCAATACAACGCCCACGCGGAACAATATATGAAGCTAAACTAACCGTTTACTGGGTACTTACACGTACGAAAATCCCTATTGATTTACCTGTTTTTACAAGGAAATAAAATGTGGAAAAAATATTTCTACATCCCATGGCCTTTCCCAACCATTTAAATTTTTCTCTTACAGGTCTAACACTTCCCAAAAACCAATACAACGCACACCCGGAACAATATATAAAGCTAAACGAACCGTTCACTGGGCACTTATCTGTACGAAAATCCCTATTGATTTACCTGTTTTTACAAGGAAATAAAATGTGAAAAAAATATTTCTACATCCCATGGCCATTCCCAACCATTTAAATTTTTCTCTTACAGGTCTAACACTTCCGAAAAACCAATACAACGCCCACCCGGAACAATATATATAGCTAAACGAACCGTTCACTGGGTAGTTACACGTACGAAAATCCCTATTGATTTACCTGTTTTTACAAGGAAATAAAATGTGAAAAAAATATTTCTACATCCCATGGCCTTTCCCAACAATTTAAATTTTTCTCTTACTAGTCTAACACTTCGGAAAAACCAATACAACGCACACCCGGAACAATATATATAGCTAAACGAACCGTTCACTGGGTAGTTACACGTACGAAAATCCCTATTGATTTACCTGTTTTTACAAGGAAATAAAATGTGAAAAAAATATTTCTACATCCCATGGCCATTCCCAACCATTTAAATTTTTCTCTTACAGGTCTAACACTTCTGAAAAACCAATACAACGCACACCCGGAACAATATATAAAGCTAAACGAACCGTTCACTGGGCACTTATCTGTACGAAAATCCCTATTGATTTACCTGTTTTTACAAGGAAATAAAATGTGAAAAAAATATTTCTACATCCCATGGCCTTTCCCAACCATTTAAATTTTTCTCTTACAGGTCTAACACTTCCGAAAAACCAATACAACACCCACCTGGAACAATATATAAAGCTAAACGAACCGTTCAATGGACACTTATCCTTACGAAAATCCCTATTGATTTACCTGTATTTACACGGAAATAAAATGTGAAAAAAATATTTCTACATCCCATGGCCTTTCCCAACCATTTAAAATTTTCTCTTACAGGTCTAACACTTCGGAAAAACCAATACAACGCCTACTCGGAACAATATATAAAGCTAAACGAACCGTTCACTGGGCACTTATCCGTACGAAAATCCCTGTTGATTTACCTGTTTTTACAAGGAAATAAAATGTGAAAATATATTTCTACATACCATGGCCTTTCCCAACCATTTAAATTTTTCTCTTACAGGTCTAACACTTCCGAAAAACAAATACAACACCCACCCGGAACAATATATAAAGCTAAACGAACCGTTCACTGGGCACTTATCCGTACGAAAATCCCTATTGATTTACCTGTTTTTACAAGGAAGTAAAATGTGAAAAAAATATTTCTACATCCCATGGCCTTTCCCAACCATTTAAATTTTTCTCTTACAGGTCTAACACTTCCGAAAAACCAATACAACGCCCACCCGGAACAATATATAAAGCTAAACAAACCGTTCACTGGGTAGTTACACGTACGAAAATCCCTATTGATTTACCTGTTTTTACAAGGAAATAAAATGTGAAAAAAATATTTCTACATCCCATGGCCTTTCCCAACCATTTAAATATTTCTCTTACAGGTCTAACACTTCGGAAAAACCAATACAACGCCCACCCGGAACAATATATAAAGCTAAACGAACCGTTCACTGGGTACTTACACGTACGTAAATCCCTATTGATTTACCTGTTTTTACAAGGAAATAAAATGTGAAAAAAATATTTCTACATCCCATGGCCTTTCCCAACCATTTATATTTTTCTCTTACAGGTCTAACACTTCCGAAAAACCAATACAACACCCACCTGGAACAATATATAAAGCTAAACGAACCGTTCAATGGACACTTATCCTTACGAAAATCCCTATTGATTTACCTGTATTTACACGGAAATAAAATGTGAAAAAAATATTTCTACATCCCATGGCCTTTCCCAACCATTTAAAATTTTCTCTTACAGGTCTAACACTTCGGAAAAACCAATACAACGCCTACCCGGAACAATATATAAAGCTAAACGAACCGTTCACTGGGCACTTATCCGTACGAAAATCCCTATTGATTTGCCTGTTTTTACAAGGAAATAAAATGTGAAAAAAATATTTCTACATACCATGGCCTTTCCCAACCATTTATATTTTTCTCTTACAGGTCTAACACTTCCGAAAAACAAATAGAACACCCACCCGGAACAATATATAAAGCTAAACGAACCGTTCACTGGGTATTTATCCGTAAGAAAATCCCTATTGATTTATCTGTTTTTACAAGGAAGTAAAATGTGAAAAAAATATTTCTACATCCCATGGCCTTTCCCAACCATTTAAATTTTTCTCTTACAGGTCTAACACATCTGAAAAACCAATACAACGCACACCCGGAACAATATATAAAGCTAAACGAACCGTTCACTGGGCACTTATCTGTACGAAAATCCCTATTGATTTACCTGTTTTTACAAGGAAATAAAATGTGAAAAAAATATTTCTACATCCAATGGCCATTCCCAACCATTTAAATTTTTCTCTTACAGGTCTAACACTTCCGAAAAACCAATACAACGCCCACCCGGAACAATATATAAAGCTAAACGAACCGTTCACTGGGTAGTTACACGTACGAAAATCCCTATTGATTTACCTGTTTTTACAAGGAAGTAAAATGTGAAAAAAATATTTCTACATCCCATGGCCTTTCCCAACCATTTAAATATTTCTCTTACAGGTCTAACACTTCCGAAAAACCAATACAACGACCACCCGGAACAATATATAAAGCTAAATGAACCGTTCACTGGGCACTTATCCGTACGAAAATCCCTATTGATTTACCTGTTTTTACAAGGAAATAAAATGTGAAAAAAATATTTCTACATCCCATGGCCTTTCCCAACCATTTAAATTTTTGTATTACATGTCTAACACTTCCGAAAAACCAATAAAACGCTCACCCGGAACAATATATAAAGCTAAACGAACCGTTCACTGGGTACTTATGCGTACGAAAATCCCTATTGATTTACCAGTTTTTACAAGGAAATAAAATATGAAAAAAATATTTCTACATCCCATGGCCTTTCCCAACCATTTAAATTTTTCTCTTACAGGTCTAACACTTCTGAAAAACCAATACAACGCCCACCCGGAACAATATATAAAGCTAAACGAACAGTTCACTGGGCACTTATCCGTACAAAAATCCCTATTGATTTACCTGTTTTTACAAAGAATTAAAATGTGAAAAAAATATTTCTACATCCCATGGCCTTTCCTAACCATTTAAATTTTTCTCTTACATGTCTAACACTTCCGAAAAACCAATAAACACCCACCTGGAACAATATATAAAGCTAAACGAACCGTTCAATGGGCACTTATCCTTACGAAAATCCCTATTGATTTACCAGTTTTTACAAGGAAATAAAATGTGAAAAAAATATTTCTACATCCCATGGCCTTTCCCAACCATTTAAATTTTTCTCTTACAGGTCTAACACTTCCGAAAAACCAATACAACGCCCACCCGGAACAATATATGAAGCTAAACTAACCGTTTACTGGGTACTTACACGTACGAAAATCCCTATTGATTTACCTGTTTTTACAAGGAAATAAAATGTGGAAAAAATATTTCTACATCCCATGGCCTTTCCCAACCATTTAAATTTTTCTCTTACAGGTCTAACACTTCCCAAAAACCAATACAACGCACACCCGGAACAATATATAAAGCTAAACGAACCGTTCACTGGGCACTTATCTGTACGAAAATCCCTATTGATTTACCTGTTTTTACAAGGAAATAAAATGTGAAAAAAATATTTCTACATCCCATGGCCATTCCCAACCATTTAAATTTTTCTCTTACAGGTCTAACACTTCCGAAAAACCAATACAACGCCCACCCGGAACAATATATATAGCTAAACGAACCGTTCACTGGGTAGTTACACGTACGAAAATCCCTATTGATTTACCTGTTTTTACAAGGAAATAAAATGTGAAAAAAATATTTCTACATCCCATGGCCTTTCCCAACCATTTAAATTTTTCTCTTACAGGTCTAACACTTCCGAAAAACCAATACAACGCCCACCCGGAACAATATATATAGCTAAACGAACCGTTCACTGGGTAGTTACACGTACGAAAATCCCTATTGATTTACCTGTTTTTACAAGGAAATAAAATGTGAAAAAAATATTTCTACATCCCATGGCCTTTCCCAACCATTTAAAATTTTCTCTTACAGGTCTAACACTTCGGAAAAACCAATACAACGCCTACCCGGAACAATATATAAAGCTAAACGAACCGTTCACTGGGCACTTATCCGTACGAAAATCCCTATTGATTTACCTGTTTCTACAAGGAAATAAAATGTGAAAAAAATATTTCTACATACCATGGCCTTTCCCAACCATTTAAATTTTTCTCTTACAGGTCTAACACTTCCGAAAAACAAATACAACACCCACCCGGAACAATATATAAAGCTAAACGAACCGTTCACTGGGTATTTATCCGTAAGAAAATCCCTATTGATTTATCTGTTTTTACAAGGAAGTAAAATGTGAAAAAAATATTTCTACATCCCATGGCCTTTCCCAACCATTTAAATTTTTCTCTTACAGGTCTAACACTTCTGAAAAACCAATACAACGCACACCCGGAACAATATATAAAGCTAAACGAACCGTTCACTGGGCACTTATCTGTACGAAAATCCCTATTGATTTACCTGTTTTTACAAGGAAATAAAATGTGAAAAAAATATTTCTACATCCCATGGCCTTTCCCAACCATTTAAAATTTTCTCTTACAGGTCTAACACTTCGGAAAAACCAATACAACGCCTACCCGGAACAATATATAAAGCTAAACGAACCGTTCACTGGGCACTTATCCGTACGAAAATCCCTATTGATTTACCTGTTTTTACAAGGAAATAAAATGTGAAAAAAATATTTCTACATACCATGGCCTTTCCCAACCATTTAAATTTTTCTCTTACAGGTCTAACACTTCCGAAAAACAAATACAACACCCACCCGGAACAATATATAAAGCTAAACGAACCGTTCACTGGGTATTTATCCGTAAGAAAATCCCTATTGATTTATCTGTTTTTACAAGGAAGTAAAATGTGAAAAAAATATTTCTACATCCCATGGCCTTTCCCAACCATTTAAATTTTTCTCTTACAGGTCTAACACTTCTGAAAAACCAATACAACGCACACCCGGAACAATATATAAAGCTAAACGAACCGTTCACTGGGCACTTATCTGTACGAAAATCCCTATTGATTTACCTGTTTTTACAAGGAAATAAAATGTGAAAAAAATATTTCTACATCCAATGGCCATTCCCAACCATTTAAATTTTTCTCTTACAGGTCTAACACTTCCGAAAAACCAATACAACGCCCACCCGGAACAATATATAAAGCTAAACGAACCGTTCACTGGGGAGTTACACGTACGAAAATCCCTATTGATTTACCTGTTTTTACAAGGAAATAAAATGTGAAAAAAATATTTCTACATCCCATGGCCTTTCCCAACCATTTAAATTTTTCTCTTACAGGTCTAACACTTCCGAAAAACCAATACAACGCCCACCCGGAACAATATATAAAGCTAAACAAACCGTTCACTGGGTAGTTACACGTACGAAAATCCCTATTGATTTACCTGTTTTTACAAGGAAATAAAATGTGAAAAAAATATTTCTACATCCCATGGCCTTTCCCAACCATTTAAATTTTTCTCTTACAGGTCTAACACTTCCGAAAAACCAATACAACACCCACCTGGAACAATATATAAAGCTAAACGAACCGTTCAATGGACACTTATCCTTACGAAAATCCCTATTGATTTACCTGTATTTACACGGAAATAAAATGTGAAAAAATATTTCTACATCCCATGGCCTTTCCCAACCATTTAAAATTTTCTCTTACAGGTCTAACACTTCGGAAAAACCAATACAACGCCTACCCGGAACAATATATAAAGCTAAACGAACCGTTCACTGGGCACTTATCCGTACGAAAATCCCTATTGATTTGCCTGTTTTTACAAGGAAATAAAATGTGAAAAAAATATTTCTACATACCATGGCCTTTCCCAACCATTTAAATTTTTCTCTTACAGGTCTAACACTTCTGAAAAACCAATACAACGCACACCCGGAACAATATATAAAGCTAAACGAACCGTTCACTGGGCACTTATCTGTACGAAAATCCCTATTGATTTACCTGTTTTTACAAGGAAATAAAATGTGAAAAAAATATTTCTACATCCAATGGCCATTCCCAACCATTTAAATTTTTCTCTTACAGGTCTAACACTTCCGAAAAACCAATACAACGCCCACCCGGAACAATATATAAAGATAACGAACCGTTCACTGGGTAGTTACACGTACGAAAATCCCTATTGATTTACCTGTTTTTACAAGGAAATAAAATGTGAAAAAAATATTTCTACATCCCATGGCCTTTCCCAACCATTTAAATTTTTCTCTTACAGGTCTAACACTTCCGAAAAACCAATACAACGCCCACCCGGAACAATATATAAAGCTAAACAAACCGTTCACTGGGTAGTTACACGTACGTAAATCCCTATTGATTTACCTGTTTTTACAAGGAAATAAAATGTGAAAAAAATATTTCTACATCCCATGGCCTTTCCCAACCATTTAAATTTTTCTCTTACAGGTCTAACACTTCCGAAAAACCAATACAACACCCACCTGGAACAATATATAAAGCTAAACGAACCGTTCAATGGACACTTATCCTTACGAAAATCCCTATTGATTTACCTGTATTTACACGGAAATAAAATGTGAAAAAATATTTCTACATCCCATGGCCTTTCCCAACCATTTAAAATTTTCTCTTACAGGTCTAACACTTCGGAAAAACCAATACAACGCCTACCCGGAACAATATATAAAGCTAAACGAACCGTTCACTGGGCACTTATCCGTACGAAAATCCCTATTGATTTGCCTGTTTTACAAGGAAATAAAATGTGAAAAAAATATTTCTACATACCATGGCCTTTCCCAACCATTTAAATTTTTCTCTTACAGGTCTAACACTTCCGAAAAACAAATAGAACAACCACCCGGAACAATATATAAAGCTAAACGAACCGTTCACTGGGTATTTATCCGTAAGAAAATCCCTATTGATTTATCTGTTTTTACAAGGAAGTAAAATGTGAAAAAAATATTTCTACATCCCATGGCCTTTCCCAACCATTTAAATTTTTCTCTTACAGGTCTAACACTTCGGAAAAACCAATACAACGCCTACCCGGAACAATATATAAAGCTAAACGAACCGTTCACTGGGCACTTATCCGTACGAAAATCCCTATTGATTTACCTGTTTTTACAAGGAAATAAAATGTGAAAAAAATATTTCTACATACCATGGCCTTTCCCAACCATTTAAATTTTTCTCTTACAGGTCTAACACTTCCGAAAAACAAATACAACACCCACCCGGAACAATATATAAAGCTAAACGAACCGTTCACTGGGTATTTATCCGTAAGAAAATCCCTATTGATTTATCTGTTTTTACAAGGAAGTAAAATGTGAAAAAAATATTTCTACATCCCATGGCCTTTCCCAACCATTTAAATTTTTCTCTTACAGGTCTAACACTTCTGAAAAACCAATACAACGCATACCCGGAACAATATATAAAGCTAAACGAACCGTTCACTGGGCACTTATCTGTACGAAAATCCCTATTGATTTACCTGTTTTTACAAGGAAATAAAATGTGAAAAAAATATTTCTACATCCAATGGCCATTCCCAACCATTTAAATTTTTCTCTTACAGGTCTAACACTTCCGAAAAACCAATACAACGCCCACCCGGAACCATATATAAAGCTAAACGAACCGTTCACTGGGTAGTTACACGTACGAAAATCCCTATTGATTTACCTGTTTTTACAAGGAAATAAAATGTGAAAAAAATATTTCTACATCCCATGGCCTTTCCCAACCATTTAAATTTTTCTCTTACAGGTCTAACACTTCCGAAAAACCAATACAACGCACACCCGGAACAATATATAAAGCTAAACGAACCGTTCACTGGGCACTTATCTGTACGAAAATCCCTATTGATTTACCTGTTTTTACAAGGAAATAAAATGTGAAAAAAATATTTCTACATCCAATGGCCATTCCCAACCATTTAAATTTTTCTCTTACAGGTCTAACACTTCCGAAAAACCAATACAACGCCCACCCGGAACAATATATAAAGATAACGAACCGTTCACTGGGTAGTTACACGTACGAAAATCCCTATTGATTTACCTGTTTTTACAAGGAAATAAAATGTGAAAAAAATATTTCTACATCCCATGGCCTTTCCCAACCATTTAAATTTTTCTCTTACAGGTCTAACACTTCCGAAAAACCAATACAACGCCCACCCGGAACAATATATAAAGCTAAACAAACCGTTCACTGGGTAGTTACACGTACGTAAATCCCTATTGATTTACCTGTTTTTACAAGGAAATAAAATGTGAAAAAAATATTTCTACATCCCATGGCCTTTCCCAACCATTTAAATTTTTCTCTTACAGGTCTAACACTTCCGAAAAACCAATACAACACCCACCTGGAACAATATATAAAGCTAAACGAACCGTTCAATGGACACTTATCCTTACGAAAATCCCTATTGATTTACCTGTATTTACACGGAAATAAAATGTGAAAAAATATTTCTACATCCCATGGCCTTTCCCAACCATTTAAAATTTTCTCTTACAGGTCTAACACTTCGGAAAAACCAATACAACGCCTACCCGGAACAATATATAAAGCTAAACGAACCGTTCACTGGGCACTTATCCGTACGAAAATCCCTATTGATTTGCCTGTTTTACAAGGAAATAAAATGTGAAAAAAATATTTCTACATACCATGGCCTTTCCCAACCATTTAAATTTTTCTCTTACAGGTCTAACACTTCCGAAAAACAAATAGAACAACCACCCGGAACAATATATAAAGCTAAACGAACCGTTCACTGGGTATTTATCCGTAAGAAAATCCCTATTGATTTATCTGTTTTTACAAGGAAGTAAAATGTGAAAAAAATATTTCTACATCCCATGGCCTTTCCCAACCATTTAAATTTTTCTCTTACAGGTCTAACACTTCGGAAAAACCAATACAACGCCTACCCGGAACAATATATAAAGCTAAACGAACCGTTCACTGGGCACTTATCCGTACGAAAATCCCTATTGATTTACCTGTTTTTACAAGGAAATAAAATGTGAAAAAAATATTTCTACATACCATGGCCTTTCCCAACCATTTAAATTTTTCTCTTACAGGTCTAACACTTCCGAAAAACAAATACAACACCCACCCGGAACAATATATAAAGCTAAACGAACCGTTCACTGGGTATTTATCCGTAAGAAAATCCCTATTGATTTATCTGTTTTTACAAGGAAGTAAAATGTGAAAAAAATATTTCTACATCCCATGGCCTTTCCCAACCATTTAAATTTTTCTCTTACAGGTCTAACACTTCTGAAAAACCAATACAACGCATACCCGGAACAATATATAAAGCTAAACGAACCGTTCACTGGGCACTTATCTGTACGAAAATCCCTATTGATTTACCTGTTTTTACAAGGAAATAAAATGTGAAAAAAATATTTCTACATCCAATGGCCATTCCCAACCATTTAAATTTTTCTCTTACAGGTCTAACACTTCCGAAAAACCAATACAACGCCCACCCGGAACCATATATAAAGCTAAACGAACCGTTCACTGGGTAGTTACACGTACGAAAATCCCTATTGATTTACCTGTTTTTACAAGGAAATAAAATGTGAAAAAAATATTTCTACATCCCATGGCCTTTCCCAACCATTTAAATTTTTCTCTTACAGGTCTAACACTTCCGAAAAACCAATACAACGCCCACCCGGAACAATATATAAAGCTAAACAAACCGTTCACTGGGTAGTTACACGTACGAAAATCCCTATTGATTTACCTGTTTTTACAAGGAAATAAAATGTGAAAAAAATATTTCTACATCCCATGGCCTTTCCCAACCATTTAAATTTTTCTCTTACAGGTCTAACACTTCCGAAAAACCAATACAACACCCACCTGGAACAATATATAAAGCTAAACGAACCGTTCAATGGACACTTATCCTTACGAAAATCCCTATTGATTTATCTGTTTTTACAAGGAAGTAAAATGTGAAAAAAATATTTCTACATCCCATGGCCTTTCCCAACCATTTAAATTTTTCTCTTACAGGTCTAACACTTCTGAAAAACCAATACAACGCCCACCCGGAACAATATATAAAGCTAAACGAACCGTTCACTGGGCACTTATCTGTACGAAAATCCCTATTGATTTACCTGTTTTTACAAGGAAATAAAATGTGAAAAAAATATTTCTACATCCAATGGCCATTCCCAACCATTTAAATTTTTCTCTTACAGGTCTAACACTTCCGAAAAACCAATACAACGCCCACCCGGAACCATATATAAAGCTAAACGAACCGTTCACTGGGTAGTTACACGTACGAAAATCCCTATTGATTTACCTGTTTTTACAAGGAAATAAAATGTGAAAAAAATATTTCTACATCCCATGGCCTTTCCCAACCATTTAAATTTTTCTCTTACAGGTCTAACACTTCCGAAAAACCAATACAACGCCCACCCGGAACAATATATAAAGCTAAACAAACCGTTCACTGGGTAGTTACACGTACGAAAATCCCTATTGATTTACCTGTTTTTACAAGGAAATAAAATGTGAAAAAAATATTTCTACATCCCATGGCCTTTCCCAACCATTTAAATTTTTCTCTTACAGGTCTAACACTTCCGAAAAACCAATACAACACCCACCTGGAACAATATATAAAGCTAAACGAACCGTTCAATGGACACTTATCCTTACGAAAATCCCTATTGATTTATCTGTTTTTACAAGGAAGTAAAATGTGAAAAAAATATTTCTACATCCCATGGCCTTTCCCAACCATTTAAATTTTTCTCTTACAGGTCTAACACTTCTGAAAAACCAATACAACGCCCACCCGGAACAATATATAAAGCTAAACGAACCGTTCACTGGGCACTTATCTGTACGAAAATCCCTATTGATTTACCTGTTTTTACAAGGAAATAAAATGTGAAAAAAATATTTCTACATCCAATGGCCATTCCCAACCATTTAAATTTTTCTCTTACAGGTCTAACACTTCCGAAAAACCAATACAACGCCCACCCGGAACCATATATAAAGCTAAACGAACCGTTCACTGGGTAGTTACACGTACGAAAATCCCTATTGATTTACCTGTTTTTACAAGGAAATAAAATGTGAAAAAAATATTTCTACATCCCATGGCCTTTCCCAACCATTTAAATTTTTCTCTTACAGGTCTAACACTTCCGAAAAACCAATACAACGCCCACCCGGAACAATATATAAAGCTAAACAAACCGTTCACTGGGTAGTTACACGTACGAAAATCCCTATTGATTTACCTGTTTTTACAAGGAAATAAAATGTGAAAAAAATATTTCTACATCCCATGGCCTTTCCCAACCATTTAAATTTTTCTCTTACAGGTCTAACACTTCCGAAAAACCAATACAACACCCACCTGGAACAATATATAAAGCTAAACGAACCGTTCAATGGACACTTATCCTTACGAAAATCCCTATTGATTTACCTGTATTTACACGGAAATAAAATGTGAAAAAAATATTTCTACATCCCATGGCCTTTCCCAACCATTTAAAATTTTCTCTTACAGGTCTAACACTTCGGAAAAACCAATACAACGCCTACCCGGAACAATATATAAAGCTAAACGAACCGTTCACTGGGCACTTATCCGTACGAAAATCCCTATTGATTTGCCTGTTTTTACAAGGAAATAAAATGTGAAAAAAATATCTCTACATACCATGGCCTTTCCCAACCATTTAAATTTTTCTCTTACAGGTCTAACACTTCCGAAAAACAAATAGAACACCCACCCGGAACAATATATAAAGCTAAACGAACCGTTCACTGGGTATTTATCCGTAAGAAAATCCCTATTGATTTATCTGTTTTTACAAGGAAGTAAAATGTGAAAAAAATATTTCTACATCCCATGGCCTTTCCCAACCATTTAAATTTTTCTCTTACAGGTCTAACACATCTGAAAAACCAATACAACGCACACCCGGAACAATATATAAAGCTAAACGAACCGTTCACTGGGCACTTATCTGTACGAAAATCCCTATTGATTTACATGTTTTTACAAGGAAATAAAATGTGAAAAAAATATTTCTACATCCAATGGCCATTCCCAACCATTTAAATTTTTCTCTTACAGGTCTAACACTTCCGAAAAACCAATACAACGCCCACCCGGAACAATATATAAAGCTAAACGAACCATTCACTGGGTAGTTACACGTACGAAAATCCCTATTGATTTACCTGTTTTTACAAGGAAGTAAAATGTGAAAAAAATATTTCTACATCCCATGGCCTTTCCCAACCATTTAAATATTTCTCTTACAGGTCTAACACTTCCGAAAAACCAATACAACGACCACCCGGAACAATATATAAAGCTAAACGAACCGTTCACTGGGCACTTATCCGTACGAAAATCCCTATTTATTTACCTGTTCTTACAAGGAAATAAAATGTGAAAAAAATATTTCTACATCCCATGGCCTTTCCCAACCATTTAAATTTTTGTATTACATGTCTAACACTTCCGAAAAACCAATAAAACGCTCACCCGGAACAATATATAAAGCTAAACGAACCGTTCACTGGGTACTTATGCGTACGAAAATCCCTATTGATTTACCAGTTTTTACAAGGAAATAAAATATGAAAAAAATATTTCTACATCCCATGGCCTTTCCCAACCATTTAAATTTTTCTCTTACAGGTCTAACACTTCTGAAAAACCAATACAACGCCCACCCGGAACAATATATAAAGCTAAACGAACCGTTCACTGGGCACTTATCCGTACAAAAATCCCTATTGTTTTACCTGTTTTACAAAGAAATAAAATGTGAAAAAAATATTTCTACATCCCATGGCCTTTCCTAACCATTTAAATTTTTCTCTTACATGTCTAACACTTCCGAAAAACCAATACAACACCCACCTGGAACAATATATAAAGCTAAACGAACCGTTCAATGGGCACTTATCCTTACGAAAATCCCTATTGATTTACCAGTTTTTACAAGGAAATAAAATGTGAAAAAAAATATTTCTACATCCCATGGCCTTTACCAACCATTTAAATTTTTCTCTTACAGGTCTAACACTTCCGAAAAACCAATACAACGCCCACGCGGAACAATATATGAAGCTAAACTAACCGTTTACTGGGTACTTACACGTACGAAAATCCCTATTGATTTACCTGTTTTTACAAGGAAATAAAATGTGGAAAAAATATTTCTACATCCCATGGCCTTTCCCAACCATTTAAATTTTTCTCTTACAGGTCTAACACTTCCCAAAAACCAATACAACGCACACCCGGAACAATATATAAAGCTAAACGAACCGTTCACTGGGCACTTATCTGTACGAAAATCCCTATTGATTTACCTGTTTTTACAAGGAAATAAAATGTGAAAAAAATATTTCTACATCCCATGGCCATTCCCAACCATTTAAATTTTTCTCTTACAGGTCTAACACTTCCGAAAAACCAATACAACGCCCACCCGGAACAATATATATAGCTAAACGAACCGTTCACTGGGTAGTTACACGTACGAAAATCCCTATTGATTTACCTGTTTTTACAAGGAAATAAAATGTGAAAAAAATATTTCTACATCCCATGGCCTTTCCCAACCATTTAAATTTTTCTCTTACTAGTCTAACACTTCGGAAAAACCAATACAACGCACACCCGGAACAATATATATAGCTAAACGAACCGTTCACTGGGTAGTTACACGTACGAAAATCCCTATTGATTTACCTGTTTTTACAAGGAAATAAAATGTGAAAAAAATATTTCTACATCCCATGGCCATTCCCAACCATTTAAATTTTTCTCTTACAGGTCTAACACTTCCGAAAAACCAATACAACGCCCACCCGGAACAATATATATAGCTAAACGAACCGTTCACTGGGTAGTTACACGTACGAAAATCCCTATTGATTTACCTGTTTTTACAAGGAAATAAAATGTGAAAAAAATATTTCTACATCCCATGGCCTTTCCCAACCATTTAAAATTTTCTCTTACAGGTCTAACACTTCGGAAAAACCAATACAATGCCTACCCGGAACAATATATAAAGCTAAACGAACCGTTCACTGGGCACTTATCCGTACGAAAATCCCTATTGATTTACCTGTTTTTACAAGGAAATAAAATGTGAAAAAAATATTTCTACATACCATGGCCTTTCCCAACCATTTCAATTTTTCTCTTACAGGTCTAACACTTCCGAAAAACAAATACAACACCCACCCGGAACAATATATAAAGCTAAACGAACCGTTCACTGGGTATTTATCCGTAAGAAAATCCCTATTGATTTATCTGTTTTTACAAGGAAGTAAAATGTGAAAAAAATATTTCTACATCCCATGGCCTTTACCAACCATTTAAATTTTTCTCTTACAGGTCTAACACTTCCGAAAAACCAATACAACGCCCACGCGGAACAATATATGAAGCTAAACTAACCGTTTACTGGGTACTTACACGTACGAAAATCCCTATTGATTTACCTGTTTTTACAAGGAAATAAAATGTGGAAAAAATATTTCTACATCCCATGGCCTTTCCCAACCATTTAAATTTTTCTCTTACAGGTCTAACACTTCCCAAAAACCAATACAACGCACACCCGGAACAATATATAAAGCTAAACGAACCGTTCACTGGGCACTTATCTGTACGAAAATCCCTATTGATTTACCTGTTTTTACAAGGAAATAAAATGTGAAAAAAATATTTCTACATCCCATGGCCATTCCCAACCATTTAAATTTTTCTCTTACAGGTCTAACACTTCCGAAAAACCAATACAACGCCCACCCGGAACAATATATATAGCTAAACGAACCGTTCACTGGGTAGTTACACGTACGAAAATCCCTATTGATTTACCTGTTTTTACAAGGAAATAAAATGTGAAAAAAATATTTCTACATCCCATGGCCTTTCCCAACCATTTAAATTTTTCTCTTACTAGTCTAACACTTCGGAAAAACCAATACAACGCACACCCGGAACAATATATATAGCTAAACGAACCGTTCACTGGGTAGTTACACGTACGAAAATCCCTATTGATTTACCTGTTTTTACAAGGAAATAAAATGTGAAAAAAATATTTCTACATCCCATGGCCATTCCCAACCATTTAAATTTTTCTCTTACAGGTCTAACACTTCCGAAAAACCAATACAACGCCCACCCGGAACAATATATATAGCTAAACGAACCGTTCACTGGGTAGTTACACGTACGAAAATCCCTATTGATTTACCTGTTTTTACAAGGAAATAAAATGTGAAAAAAATATTTCTACATCCCATGGCCTTTCCCAACCATTTAAAATTTTCTCTTACAGGTCTAACACTTCGGAAAAACCAATACAATGCCTATCCGGAACAATATATAAAGCTAAACGAACCGTTCACTGGGCACTTATCCGTACGAAAATCCCTATTGATTTACCTGTTTTTACAAGGAAATAAAATGTGAAAAAAATATTTCTACATACCATGGCCTTTCCCAACCATTTAAATTTTTCTCTTACAGGTCTAACACTTCCGAAAAACAAATACAACACCCACCCGGAACAATATATAAAGCTAAACGAACCGTTCACTGGGTATTTATCCGTAAGAAAATCCCTATTGATTTATCTGTTTTTACAAGGAAGTAAAATGTGAAAAAAATATTTCTACATCCCATGGCCTTTCCCAACCATTTAAATTTTTCTCTTACAGGTCTAACACTTCTGAAAAACCAATACAACGCACACCCGGAACAATATATAAAGCTAAACGAACCGTTCACTGGGCACTTATCTGTACGAAAATCCCTATTGATTTACCTGTTTTTACAAGGAAATAAAATGTGAAAAAAATATTTCTACATCCAATGGCCATTCCCAACCATTTAAATTTTTCTCTTACAGGTCTAACACTTCCGAAAAACCAATACAACGCCCACCCGGAACAATATATAAAGCTAAACGAACCGTTCACTGGGTAGTTACACGTACGAAAATCCCTATTGATTTACCTGTTTTTACAAGGAAATAAAATGTGAAAAAAATATTTCTACATCCCATGGCCTTTCCCAACCATTTAAATTTTTCTCTTACAGGTCTAACACTTCCGAAAAACCAATACAACGCCCGCCCAGAACAATATATAAAGCTAAACGAACCGTTCACTGGGCACTTATCCGTACGAAAATCCCTATTGATTTACCTGTTTTTACAAGGAAATAAAATGTGAAAAAAATATTTCTACATCCCATGGCCTTTCCCAACCATTTAAATTTTTCTCTTACAGGTCTAACACTTCCGAAAAACCAATACAACGCCCACCCGGAACAATATATAAAGCTAAACGAACCGTTCACTGGGCACTTATCTGTACGAAAATCCCTATTGATTTAGCTGTTTTTACAAGGAAATAAAATGTGAAAAAAATATTTCTACATCCCATGGCCATTCCCAACCATTTAAATTTTTCTCTTACAGGTCTAACACTTCCGAAAAACCTATACAACGCTCACCCGGAACAATATATAAAGCTAAACGAACCGTTCACTGGGCACTTATCTGTACAAAAATCCCTATTGATTTACCTGTTTTTACAAGGAAATAAAATGTGAAAAATATATTTCTACATCCCATGGCCTTTCCCAACCATTTAAATATTTCTCTAACAGGTCTAACACTTCCGAAAAACCAATACAACGCCCACCCGGAACAATATATAAAGCTAAACGAACCGTTCACTGGGCACTTATCCGTACGAAAATCCCTATTGATTTACCTGTTTTTACAAGGAAATAAAATGTGAAAAAAATATTTCTACATCCCATGGCCTTTCCCAACCATTTAAATATTTGTCTTACATGTCTAACACTTCTGAAAAACCAATACAACGCCCACCCGGAACAATATATAAAGCTAAACGAACCGTTCACAAGGTTCTTATGCGTACGAAAATCCCTATTGATTTACCAGTTTTTACAAGGAAATAAAATATGAAAAAAATATTTCTACATCCCATGGCCTTTCCCAACCATTTAAATTTTTCTCTTACAGGTCTAACACTTCTGAAAAACCAATACAACGCCCACCCGGAACAATATATAAAGCTAAACGAACCGTTCACTGGGCACTTATCCGTACAAAAATCCCTATTGTTTTACCTGTTTTTACAAGGAAATAAAATGTGAAAAAAATATTTCTACATCCCATGGCCTTTCCCAACCATTTAAATTTTTCTCTTACAGGTCTAACACTTCCGAAAAACCAATACAACACCCACCTGGAACAATATATAAAGCTAAACGAACCGTTCAATGGGCACTTATACTTACGAAAATCCCTATTGATTTACCTGTTTTTACAAGGAAATAAAATGTGAAAAAAATATTTCTACATCCCATGGCCTTTCCCAACCATTTAAATTTTTCTCTTACAGGTCTAACACTTCCGAAAAACCAATACAACGCCCACCCGGAACAATATATAAAGCTAAACGAACTGTTCACTGGGTAGTTACACGTACGAAAATCTCTATTGATTTACCTGTTTTTACAACGAAATAAAATGTGAAAAAAATATTTCTACATCCCATGGCCTTTCCCAACCATTTAAATTTTTCTCTTACAGGTCTAACACTTCCGAAAAACCAATACAACGCCCACCCGGAACAATATATAAAGCTAAACGAACCGTTCACTGGGCACTTATCTGTACGAAAATCCGTATTGATTTACCTGTTTTTACAAGGAAATAAAATGTGAAAAAAATATTTCTACATCCCATGGCCTTTCCCAACCATTTAAATTTTTGTCTTCCATGTCTAACACTTCCGAAAAACCAATACAACGCCCACCAGGAACAATATATAAAGCTAAACGAACCGTTCACTGGGCACTTATCTGTACGAAAATCCCTATTGATTTACCTGTTTTTACAAGGAAATAAAATGTGAAAAAAATATTTCTACATCCAATGGCCATTCCCAACCATTTAAATTTTTCTCTTACAGGTCTAACACTTCCGAAAAACCAATACAACGCCCACCCGGAACAATATATAAAGCTAAACGAACCGTTCACTGGGTAGTTACACGTACGAAAATCCCTATTGATTTACCTGTTTTTACAAGGAAGTAAAATGTGAAAAAAATATTTCTACATCCCATGGCCTTTCCCAACCATTTAAATATTTCTCTTACAGGTCTAACACTTCCGAAAAACCAATACAACGACCACCCGGAACAATATATAAAGCTAAACGAACCGTTCACTGGGCACTTATCCGTACGAAAATCCCTATTGATTTACCTGTTTTTACAAGGAAATAAAATGTGAAAAAAATATTTCTACATCCCATGGCCATTCCCAACCATTTAAATTTTTCTCTTACAGGTCTAACACTTCCGAAAAACCAATACAACGCCCACCCGGAACAATATATAAAGCTAAACGAACCGTTCACTGGGTAGTTACACGTACGAAAATCCCTATTGATTTACCTGTTTTTACAAGGAAGTAAAATGTGAAAAAAATATTTCTACATCCCATGGCCTTTCCCAACCATTTAAATATTTCTCTTACAGGTCTAACACTTCCGAAAAACCAATACAACGACCACCTGGAACAATATATAAAGCTAAACGAACCGTTCACTGGGCACTTATCCGTACGAAAATCCCTATTGATTTACCTGTTTTTACAAGGAAATAAAATGTGAAAAAAATATTTCTACATCCCATGGCCTTTCCCAACCATTTAAATTTTTGTATTACATGTCTAACACTTCCGAAAAACCAATAAAACGCTCACCCGGAACAATATATAAAGCTAAACGAACCGTTCACTGGGTACTTATGCGTACGAAAATCCCTATTGATTTACCAGTTTTTACAAGGAAATAAAATATGAAAAAAATATTTCTACATCCCATGGCCTTTCCCAACCATTTAAATTTTTCTCTTACAGGTCTAACACTTCTGAAAAACCAATACAACGCCCACCCGGAACAATATATAAAGCTAAACGAACCGTTCACTGGGCACTTATCCGTACAAAAATCCCTATTGTTTTACCTGTTTTACAAAGAATTAAAATGTGAAAAAAATATTTCTACATCCCATGGCCTTTCCTAACCATTTAAATTTTTCTCTTACATGTCTAACACTTCCGAAAAACCAATACAACACCCACCTGGAACAATATATAAAGCTAAACGAACCGTTCAATGGGCACTTATCCTTACGAAAATCCCTATTGATTTACCAGTTTTTACAAGGAAATAAAATGTGAAAAAAATATTTCTACATCCCATGGCCTTTCCCAACCATTTAAATTTTTCTCTTACAGGTCTAACACTTCCGAAAAACCAATACAACGCCCACCCGGAACAATATATGAAGCTAAACTAACCGTTTACTGGGTACTTACACGTACGAAAATCCCTATTGATTTACCTGTTTTTACAAGGAAATAAAATGTGGAAAAAATATTTCTACATCCCATGGCCTTTCCCAACCATTTAAATTTTTCTCTTACAGGTCTAACACTTCCCAAAAACCAATACAACGCACACCCGGAACAATATATAAAGCTAAACGAACCGTTCACTGGGCACTTATCTGTACGAAAATCCCTATTGATTTACCTGTTTTTACAAGGAAATAAAATGTGAAAAAAATATTTCTACATCCCATGGCCATTCCCAACCATTTAAATTTTTCTCTTACAGGTCTAACACTTCCGAAAAACCAATACAACGCCCACCCGGAACAATATATATAGCTAAACGAACCGTTCACTGGGTAGTTACACGTACGAAAATCCCTATTGATTTACCTGTTTTTACAAGGAAATAAAATGTGGAAAAAATATTTCTACATCCCATGGCCTTTCCCAACCATTTAAATTTTTCTCTTACAGGTCTAACACTTCCCAAAAACCAATACAACGCACACCCGGAACAATATATAAAGCTAAACGAACCGTTCACTGGGCACTTATCTGTACGAAAATCCCTATTGATTTACCTGTTTTTACAAGGAAATAAAATGTGAAAAAAATATTTCTACATCCCATGGCCATTCCCAACCATTTAAATTTTTCTCTTACAGGTCTAACACTTCCGAAAAACCAATACAACGCCCACCCGGAACAATATATATAGCTAAACGAACCGTTCACTGGGTAGTTACACGTACGAAAATCCCTATTGATTTACCTGTTTTTACAAGGAAATAAAATGTGAAAAAAATATTTCTACATCCCATGGCCTTTCCCAACCATTTAAATTTTTCTCTTACTAGTCTAACACTTCGGAAAAACCAATACAACGCCCACCCGGAACAATATATATAGCTAAACGAACCGTTCACTGGGTAGTTACACGTACGAAAATCCCTATTGATTTACCTGTTTTTACAAGGAAATAAAATGTGAAAAAAATATTTCTACATCCCATGGCCATTCCCAACCATTTAAATTTTTCTCTTACAGGTCTAACACTTCCGAAAAACCAATACAACGCCCACCCGGAACAATATATATAGCTAAACGAACCGTTCACTGGGTAGTTACACGTACGAAAATCCCTATTGATTTACCTGTTTTTACAAGGAAATAAAATGTGAAAAAAATATTTCTACATCCCATGGCCTTTCCCAACCATTTAAAATTTTCTCTTACAGGTCTAACACTTCGGAAAAACCAATACAACGCCTACCCGGAACAATATATAAAGCTAAACGAACCGTTCACTGGGCACTTATCCGTACGAAAATCCCTATTGATTTACCTGTTTTTACAAGGAAATAAAATGTGAAAAAAATATTTCTACATACCATGGCCTTTCCCAACCATTTAAATTTTTCTCTTACAGGTCTAACACTTCCGAAAAACAAATACAACACCCACCCGGAACAATATATAAAGCTAAACGAACCGTTCACTGGGTATTTATCCGTAAGAAAATCCCTATTGATTTATCTGTTTTTACAAGGAAGTAAAATGTGAAAAAAATATTTCTACATCCCATGGCCTTTCCCAACCATTTAAATTTTTCTCTTACAGGTCTAACACTTCTGAAAAACCAATACAACGCACACCCGGAACAATATATAAAGCTAAACGAACCGTTCACTGGGCACTTATCTGTACGAAAATCCCTATTGATTTACCTGTTTTTACAAGGAAATAAAATGTGAAAAAAATATTTCTACATCCAATGGCCATTCCCAACGATTTAAATTTTTCTCTTACAGGTCTAACACTTCCGAAAAACCAATACAACGCCCACCCGGAACAATATATAAAGCTAAACGAACCGTTCACTGGGTAGTTACACGTACGAAAATCCCTATTGATTTACCTGTTTTTACAAGGAAATAAAATGTGAAAAAAATATTTCTACATCCCATGGCCTTTCCCAACCATTTCAATTTTTCTCTTACAGGTCTAACACTTCCGAAAAACCAATACAACGCCCACCCGGAACAATATATAAAGCTAAACAAACCGTTCACTGGGTAGTTACACGTACGAAAATCCCTATTGATTTACCTGTTTTTACAAGGAAATAAAATGTGAAAAAAATATTTCTACATCCCATGGCCTTTCCCAACCATTTAAATATTTCTCTTACAGGTCTAACACTTCCGAAAAACCAATACAACGCCCACCCGGAACAATATATAAAGCTAAACGAACCGTTCACTGGGTACTTACACGTACGTAAATCCCTATTGATTTACCTGTTTTTACAAGGAAATAAAATGTGAAAAAAATATTTCTACATCCCATGGCCTTTCCCAACCATTTAAATTTTTCTCTTACAGGTCTAACACTTCCGAAAAACCAATACAACACCCACCTGGAACAATATATAAAGCTAAACGAACCGTTCAATGGACACTTATCCTTACGAAAATCCCTATTGATTTACCTGTATTTACACGGAAATAAAATGTGAAAAAAATATTTCTACATCCCATGGCCTTTCCCAACCATTTAAAATTTCCTCTTACAGGTCTAACACTTCGGAAAAACCAATACAACGCCTACCCGGAACAATATATAAAGCTAAACGAACCGTTCACTGGGCACTTATCCGTACGAAAATCCCTATTGATTTGCCTGTTTTTACAAGGAAATAAAATGTGAAAAAAATATTTCTACATACCATGGCCTTTCCCAACCATTTAAATTTTTCTCTTACAGGTCTAACACTTCCGAAAAACAAATAGAACACCCACCCGGAACAATATATAAAGCTAAACGAACCGTTCACTGGGTATTTATCCGTAAGAAAATCCCTATTGATTTATCTGTTTTTACAAGGAAGTAAAATGTGAAAAAAATATTTCTACATCCAATGGCCATTCCCAACCATTTAAATTTTTCTCTTACAGGTCTAACACTTCCGAAAAACCAATACAACGCCCACCCGGAACAATATATAAAGCTAAACGAACCGTTCACTGGGTAGTTACACGTACGAAAATCCCTATTGATTTACCTGTTTTTACAAGGAAGTAAAATGTGAAAAAAATATTTCTACATCCCATGGCCTTTCCCAACCATTTAAATATTTCTCTTACAGGTCTAACACTTCCGAAAAACCAATACAACGACCACCCGGAACAATATATAAAGCTAAACGAACCGTTCACTGGGTACTTATCCATACGAAAATCCCTATTGATTTACCTGTTTTTACAAGGAAATAAAATGTGAAAAAAATATTTCTACATCCCATGGCCTTTCCCAACCATTTAAATTTTTGTATTACATGTCTAACACTTCCGAAAAACCAATAAAACGCTCACCCGGAACAATATATAAAGCTAAACGAACCGTTCACTGGGTACTTATGCGTACGAAAATCCCTATTGATTTACCAGTTTTTACAAGGAAATAAAATATGAAAAAAATATTTCTACATCCCATGGCCTTTCCCAACCATTTAAATTTTTCTCTTACAGGTCTAACACTTCTGAAAAACCAATACAACGCCCACCCGGAACAATATATAAAGCTAAACGAACCGTTCACTGGGCACTTATCTGTACGAAAATCCCTATTGATTTACCTGTTTTTACAAGGAAATAAAATGTGAAAAAAATATTTCTACATCCCATGGCCTTTCCCAACCATTTAAATTATTCTCATACTAGTCTAACACTTCGGAAAAACCAATACAACGCCCACCCGGAACAATATATATAGCTAAACGAACCGTTAACTGGGTAGTTACACGTACGAAAATCCCTATTGATTTACCTGTTTTTACAAGGAAATAAAATGTGAAAAAATATTTCTACATCCCATGGCCATTCCCAACCATTTAAATTTTTCTCTTACAGGTCTAACACTTCCGAAAAACCAATACAACGCCCACCCGGAACAATATATATAGCTAAACGAACCGTTCACTGGGTAGTTACACGTACGAAAATCCCTATTGATTTACCTGTTTTTACAAGGAAATAAAATGTGAAAAAAATATTTCTACATCCCATGGCCTTTCCCAACCATTTAAAATTTTCTCTTACAGGTCTAACACTTCGGAAAAACCAATACAATGCCTACCCGGAACAATATATAAAGCTAAACGAACCGTTCACTGGGCACTTATCCGTACGAAAATCCCTATTGATCTACCTGTTTTTACAAGGAAATAAAATGTGAAAAAAATATTTCTACATACCATGGCCTTTCCCAACCATTTAAATTTTTCTCTTACAGGTCTAACACTTCCGAAAAACAAATACAACACCCACCCGGAACAATATATAAAGCTAAACGAACCGTTCACTGGGTATTTATCCGTAAGAAAATCCCTATTGATTTATCTGTTTTTACAAGGAAGTAAAATGTGAAAAAAATATTTCTACATCCCATGGCCTTTCCCAACCATTTAAATTTTTCTCTTACAGGTCTAACACTTCTGAAAAACCAATACAACGCACACCCGGAACAATATATAAAGCTAAACGAACCGTTCACTGGGCACTTATCTGTCCGAAAATCCCTATTGATTTACCTGTTTTTACAAGGAAATAAAATGTGAAAAAAATATTTCTACATCCAATGGCCATTCCCAACCATTTAAATTTTTCTCTTACAGGTCTAACACTTCCGAAAAACCAATACAACGCCCACCCGGAACAATATATAAAGCTAAACGAACCGTTCACTGGGTAGTTACACGTACGAAAATCCCTATTGATTTACCTGTTTTTACAAGGAAATAAAATGTGAAAAAAATATTTCTACATCCCATGGCCTTTCCCAACCATTTAAATTTTTCTCTTACAGGTCTAACACTTCCGAAAAACCAATACAACGCCCGCCCAGAACAATATATAAAGCTAAACGAACCGTTCACTGGGCACTTATCCGTACCAAAATCCCTATTGATTTACCTGTTTTTACAAGGAAATAAAATGTGAAAAAAATATTTCTACATCCCATGGCCTTTCCCAACCATTTAAATTTTTCTCTTACAGGTCTAACACTTCCCAAAAACGAATACAACGCACACCCGGAACAATATATAAAGCTAAACGAACCGTTCACTGGGCACTTATCCGTACAAAAATCCCTATTGTTTTACCTGTTTTACAAAGAAATAAAATGTGAAAAAAATATTTCTACATCCCATGGCCTTTCCTAACCATTTAAATTTTTCTCTTACATGTCTAACACTTCCGAAAAACCAATACAACGCCCACCCGGAACAATATATATAGCTAAACGAACCGTTCACTGGGTAGTTACACGTACGAAAATCCCTATTGATTTACCTGTTTTTACAAGGAAATAAAATGTGAAAAAAATATTTCTACATCCCATGGCCTTTCCCAACCATTTAAAATTTTCTCTTACAGGTCTAACACTTCGGAAAAACCAATACAATGCCTACCCGGAACAATATATAAAGCTAAACGAACCGTTCACTGGGCACTTATCCGTACGAAAATCCCTATTGATTTACCTGTTTTTACAAGGAAATAAAATGTGAAAAAAATATTTCTACATACCATGGCCTTTCCCAACCATTTAAATTTTTCTCTTACAGGTCTAACACTTCCGAAAAACAAATACAACACCCACCCGGAACAATATATAAAGCTAAACGAACCGTTCACTGGGTAGTTACACGTACGAAAATCCCTATTGATTTACCTGTTTTTACAAGGAAATAAAATGTGAAAAAAATATTTCTACATCCCATGGCCTTTCCCAACCATTTAAATTTTTCTCTTACAGGTCTAACACTTCCGAAAAACCAATACAACGCCCGCCCAGAACAATATATAAAGCTAAACGAACCGTTCACTGGGCACTTATCCGTACGAAAATCCCTATTGATTTACCTGTTTTTACAAGGAAATAAAATGTGAAAAAAATATTTCTACATCCCATGGCCTTTCCCAACCATTTAAATTTTTCTCTTACAGGTCTAACACTTCCCAAAAACGAATACAACGCACACCCGGAACAATATATAAAGCTAAACGAACCGTTCACTGGGCACTTATCCGTACAAAAATCCCTATTGTTTTACCTGTTTTACAAAGAAATAAAATGTGAAAAAAATATTTCTACATCCCATGGCCTTTCCTAACCATTTAAATTTTTCTCTTACATGTCTAACACTTCCGAAAAACCAATACAACACCCACCTGGAACAATATATAAAGCTAAACGAACCGTTCAATGGGCACTTATCCTTACGAAAATCCCTATTGATTTACCAGTTTTTACAAGGAAATAAAATGTGAAAAAAATATTTCTACATCCCATGGCCTTTACCAACCATTTAAATTTTTCTCTTACAGGTCTAACACTTCCGAAAAACCAATACAACGCCCACCCGGAACAATATATGAAGCTAAACTAACCGTTTACTGGGTACTTACACGTACGAAAATCCCTATTGATTTACCTGTTTTTACAAGGAAATAAAATGTGGAAAAAATATTTCTACATCCCATGGCCTTTCCCAACCATTTAAATTTTTCTCTTACAGGTCTAACACTTCCCAAAAACCAATACAACGCACACCCGGAACAATATATAAAGCTAAACGAACCGTTCACTGGGCACTTATCTGTACGAAAATCCCTATTGATTTACCTGTTTTTACAAGGAAATAAAATGTGAAAAAAATATTTCTACATCCCATGGCCATTCCCAACCATTTAAATTTTTCTCTTACAGGTCTAACACTTCCGAAAAACCAATACAACGCCCACCCGGAACAATATATATAGCTAAACGAACCGTTCACTGGGTAGTTACACGTACGAAAATCCCTATTGATTTACCTGTTTTTACAAGGAAATAAAATGTGAAAAAAATATTTCTACATCCCATGGCCTTTCCCAACCATTTAAATTTTTCTCTAACAGGTCTAACACTTCCGAAAAACCAATACAACGCCCACCCGGAACAATATATAAAGCTAAACGAACCGTTCACTGGGCCCTTATCCGTACGAAAATCCCTATTGATTTACCTGTTTTTACAAGGAAATAAAATGTGAAAAAAATATTTCTACATCCCATGGCCTTTCCCAACCATTTAAATTTTTCTCTTACAGGTCTAACACTTCCCAGAAACCAATACAACGCACACCCGGAACAATATATAAAGCTAAACGAACCGTTCACTGGGCACTTATCCGTACAAAAATCCCTATTGTTTTTCCTGTTTTACAAAGAAATAAAATGTGAAAAAAATATTTCTACATCCCATGGCCTTTCCTAACCATTTAAATTTTTCTCTTACATGTCTAACACTTCCGAAAAACCAATACAACACCCACCTGGAACAATATATAAAGCTAAACGAACCGTTCAATGGGCACTTATCCTTACGAAAATCCCTATTGATTTACCAGTTTTTACAAGGAAATAAAATGTGAAAAAAATATTTCTACATCCCATGGCCTTTACCAACCATTTAAATTTTTCTCTTACAGGTCTAACACTTCCGAAAAACCAATACAACGCCCACCCGGAACAATATATGAAGCTAAACTAACCGTTTACTGGGTACTTACACGTACGAAAATCCCTATTGATTTACCTGTTTTTACAAGGAAATAAAATGTGGAAAAAATATTTCTACATCCCATGGCCTTTCCCAACCATTTAAATTTTTCTCTTACAGGTCTAACACTTCCCAAAAACCAATACAACGCACACCCGGAACAATATATAAAGCTAAACGAACCGTTCACTGGGCACTTATCTGTACGAAAATCCCTATTGATTTACCTGTTTTTACAAGGAAATAAAATGTGAAAAAAATATTTCTACATCCCATGGCCATTCCCAACCATTTAAATTTTTCTCTTACAGGTCTAACACTTCCGAAAAACCAATACAACGCCCACCCGGAACAATATATATAGCTAAACGAACCGTTCACTGGGTAGTTACACGTACGAAAATCCCTATTGATTTACCTGTTTTTACAAGGAAATAAAATGTGAAAAAAATATTTCTACATCCCATGGCCTTTCCCAACCATTTAAATTTTTCTCTTACTAGTCTAACACTTCGGAAAAACCAATACAACGCCCACCCGGAACAATATATATAGCTAAACGAACCGTTCACTGGGTAGTTACACGTACGAAAATCCCTATTGATTTACCTGTTTTTACAAGGAAATAAAATGTGAAAAAAATATTTCTACATCCCATGGCCATTCCCAACCATTTAAATTTTTCTCTTACAGGTCTAACACTTCCGAAAAACCAATACAACGCCCACCCGGAACAATATATATAGCTAAACGAACCGTTCACTGGGTAGTTACACGTACGAAAATCCCTATTGATTTACCTGTTTTTACAAGGAAATAAAATGTGAAAAAAATATTTCTACATCCCATGGCCTTTCCCAACCATTTAAAATTTTCTCTTACAGGTCTAACACTTCGGAAAAACCAAAACAATGCCTACCCGGAACAATATATAAAGCTAAACGAACCGTTCACTGGGCACTTATCCGTACAAAAATCCCTATTGATTTACCTGTTTTTACAAGGAAATAAAATGTGAAAAAAATATTTCTACATACCATGGCCTTTCCCAACCATTTAAATTTTTCTCTTACAGGTCTAACACTTCCGAAAAACAAATACAACACCCACCCGGAACAATATATAAAGCTAAACGAACCGTTCACTGGGTATTTATCCGTAAGAAAATCCCTATTGATTTATCTGTTTTTACAAGGAAGTAAAATGTGAAAAAAATATTTCTACATCCCATGGCCTTTCCCAACCATTTAAATTTTTCTCTTACAGGTCTAACACTTCTGAAAAACCAATACAACGCACACCCGGAACAATATATAAAGCTAAACGAACCGTTCACTGGGCACTTATCTGTACGAAAATCCCTATTGATTTACCTGTTTTTACAAGGAAATAAAATGTGAAAAAAATATTTCTACATCCAATGGCCATTCCCAACCATTTAAATTTTTCTCTTACAGGTCTAACACTTCCGAAAAACCAATACAACGCCCACCCGGAACAATATATAAAGCTAAACGAACCGTTCACTTGGTAGTTACACGTACGAAAATCCCTATTGATTTACCTGTTTTTACAAGGAAATAAAATGTGAAAAAAATATTTCTACATCCCATGGCCTTTCCCAACCATTTAAAATTTTCTCTTACAGGTCTAACACTTCGGAAAAACCAATACAATGCCTACCCGGAACAATATATAAAGCTAAACGAACCGTTCACTGGGCACTTATCCGTACGAAAATCCCTATTGATTTACCTGTTTTTACAAGGAAATAAAATGTGAAAAAAATATTTCTACATCCCATGGCCTTTCCCAACCATTTAAATTTTTCTCTTACAGGTCTAACACTTCCGAAAAACAAATACAACACCCACCCGGAACAATATATAAAGCTAAACGAACCGTTCACTGGGTATTTATCCGTAAGAAAATCCCTATTGATTTATCTGTTTTTACAAGGAAGTAAAATGTGAAAAAAATATTTCTACATCCCATGGCCTTTCCCAACCATTTAAATTTTTCTCTTACAGGTCTAACACCTCTGAAAAACCAATACAACGCACACCCGGAACAATATATAAAGCTAAACGAACCGTTCACTGGGCACTTATCTGTACGAAAATCCCTATTGATTTACCTGTTTTTACAAGGAAATAAAATGTGAAAAAAATATTTCTACATCCAATGGCCATTCCCAACCATTTAAATTTTTCTCTTACAGGTCTAACACTTCCCAAAAACCAATACAACGCCCACCCGGAACAATATATAAAGCTAAACGAACCGTTCACTGGGTAGTTACACGTACGAAAATCCCTATTGATTTACCTGTTTTTACAAGGAAATAAAATGTGAAAAAAATATTTCTACATCCCATGGCCTTTCCCAACCATTTAAATTTTTCTCTTACAGGTCTAACACTTCGGAAAAACCAATACAACGCCTACCCGGTACAATATATAAAGCTAAACGAACCGTTCACTGGGCACTTATCCGTACGAAAATCCCTATTGATTTACCTGTTTTTACAAGGAAATAAAATGTGAAAAAAATATTTCTACATCCCATGGCCTTTACCAACCATTTAAATTTTTCTCTTACAGGTCTAACACTTCCGAAAAACCAATACAACGCCCACCCGGAACAATATATGAAGCTAAACTAACCGTTTACTGGGTACTTACACGTACGAAAATCCCTATTGATTTACCTGTTTTTACAAGGAAATAAAATGTGGAAAAAATATTTCTACATCCCATGGCCTTTCCCAACCATTTAAATTTTTCTCTTACAGGTCTAACACTTCCCAAAAACCAATACAACGCACACCCGGAACAATATATAAAGCTAAACGAACCGTTCACTGGGCACTTATCTGTACGAAAATCCCTATTGATTTACCTGTTTTTACAAGGAAATAAAATGTGAAATAAATATTTCTACATCCCATGGCCATTGCCAACCATTTAAATTTTTCTCTTACAGGTCTAACACTTCCGAAAAACCAATACAACGCCCACCCGGAACAATATATATAGCTAAACGAACCGTTCACTGGGTAGTTACACGTACGAAAATCCCTATTGATTTACCTGTTTTTACAAGGAAATAAAATGTGAAAAAAATATTTCTACATCCCATGGCCTTTCCCAACCATTTAAATTTTTCTCTAACAGGTCTAACACTTCCGAAAAACCAATACAACGCCCACCCGGAACAATATATAAAGCTAAACGAACCGTTCACTGGGCCCTTATCCGTACGAAAATCCCTATTGATTTACCTGTTTTTACAAGGAAATAAAATGTGAAAAAAATATTTCTACATCCCATGGCCTTTCCCAACCATTTAAATTTTTCTCTTACAGGTCTAACACTTCCCAAAAACCAATACAACGCACACCCGGAACAATATATAAAGCTAAACGAACCGTTCACTGGGCACTTATCCGTACAAAAATCCCTATTGTTTTACCTGTTTTACAAAGAAATAAAATGTGAAAAAAATATTTCTACATCCCATGGCCTTTCCTAACCATTTAAATTTTTCTCTTACATGTCTAACACTTCCGAAAAACCAATACAACACCCACCTGGAACAATATATAAAGCTAAACGAACCGTTCAATGGGCACTTATCCTTACGAAAATCCCTATTGATTTACCAGTTTTTACAAGGAAATAAAATGTGAAAAAAATATTTCTACATCCCATGGCCTTTACCAACCATTTAAATTTTTCTCTTACAGGTCTAACACTTCCGAAAAACCAATACAACGCCCACCCGGAACAATATATGAAGCTAAACTAACCGTTTACTGGGTACTTACACGTACGAAAATCCCTATTGATTTACCTGTTTTTACAAGGAAATAAAATGTGGAAAAAATATTTCTACATCCCATGGCCTTTCCCAACCATTTAAATTTTTCTCTTACAGGTCTAACACTTCCCAAAAACCAATACAACGCACACCCGGAACAATATATAAAGCTAAACGAACCGTTCACTGGGCACTTATCTGTACGAAAATCCCTATTGATTTACCTGTTTTTACAAGGAAATAAAATGTGAAAAAAATATTTCTACATCCCATGGCCATTCCCAACCATTTAAATTTTTCTCTTACAGGTCTAACACTTCTGAAAAACCAAAACAACGCCCACCCGGAACAATATATATAGCTAAACGAACCGTTCACTGGGTAGTTACACGTACGAAAATCCCTATTGATTTACCTGTTTTTACAAGGAAATAAAATGTGAAAAAAATATTTCTACATCCCATGGCCTTTCCCAACCATTTAAATTTTTCTCTTACTAGTCTAACACTTCGGAAAAACCAATACAACGCCCACCCGGAACAATATATATAGCTAAACGAACCGTTCACTGGGTAGTTACACGTACGAAAATCCCTATTGATTTACCTGTTTTTACAAGGAAATAAAATGTGAAAAAAATATTTCTACATCCCATGGCCATTCCCAACCATTTAAATTTTTCTCTTACAGGTCTAACACTTCCGAAAAACCAATACAACGCCCACCCGGAACAATATATATAGCTAAACGAACCGTTCACTGGGTAGTTACACGTACGAAAATCCCTATTGATTTACCTGTTTTTACAAGGAAATAAAATGTGAAAAAAATATTTCTACATCCCATGGCCTTTCCCAACCATTTAAAATTTTCTCTTACAGGTCTAACACTTCGGAAAAACCAATACAATGCCTACCCGGAACAATATATAAAGCTAAACGAACCGTTCACTGGGCACTTATCCGTACGAAAATCCCTATTGATTTACCTGTTTTTACAAGGAAATAAAATGTGAAAAAAATATTTCTACATACCATGGCCTTTCCCAACCATTTAAATTTTTCTCTTACAGGTCTAACACTTCCGAAAAACAAATACAACACCCACCCGGAACAATATATAAAGCTAAACGAACCGTTCACTGGGTATTTATCCGTAAGAAAATCCCTATTGATTTATCTGTTTTTACAAGGAAGTAAAATGTGAAAAAAATATTTCTACATCCCATGGCCTTTCCCAACCATTTAAATTTTTCTCTTACAGGTCTAACACTTCTGAAAAACCAATACAACGCACACCCGGAACAATATATAAAGCTAAACGAACCGTTCACTGGGCACTTATCTGTACGAAAATCCCTATTGATTTACCTGTTTTTACAAGGAAATAAAATGTGAAAAAAATATTTCTACATCCAATGGCCATTCCCAACCATTTAAATTTTTCTCTTACAGGTCTAACACTTCCGAAAAACCAATACAACGCCCACCCGGAACAATATATAAAGCTAAACGAACCGTTCACTGGGTAGTTACACGTACGAAAATCCCTATTGATTTACCTGTTTTTACAAGGAAATAAAATGTGAAAAAAATATTTCTACATCCCATGGCCTTTCCCTACCATTTAAAATTTTCTCTTACAGGTCTAACACTTCGGAAAAACCAATACAATGCCTACCCGGAACAATATATAAAGCTAAACGAACCGTTCACTGGGCACTTATCCGTACGAAAATCCCTATTGATTTACCTGTTTTTACAAGGAAATAAAATGTGAAAAAAATATTTCTACATCCCATGGCCTTTCCCAACCATTTAAATTTTTCTCTTACAGGTCTAACACTTCCGAAAAACAAATACAACACCCACCCGGAACAATATATAAAGCTAAACGAACCGTTCACTGGGTATTTATCCGTAAGAAAATCCCTATTGATTTATCTGTTTTTACAAGGAAGTAAAATGTGAAAAAAATATTTCTACATCCCATGGCCTTTCCCAACCATTTAAATTTTTCTCTTACAGGTCTAACACTTCTGAAAAACCAATACAACGCACAACCGGAACAATATATAAAGCTAAACGAACCGTTCACTGGGCACTTATCTGTACGAAAATCCCTATTGATTTACCTGTTTTTACAAGGAAATAAAATGTGAAAAAAATATTTCTACATCCAATGGCCATTCCCAACCATTTAAATTTTTCTCTTACAGGTCTAACACTTCCCAAAAACCAATACAACGCCCACCCGGAACAATATATAAAGCTAAACGAACCGTTCACTGGGTAGTTACACGTACGAAAATCCCTATTGATTTACCTGTTTTTACAAGGAAATAAAATGTGAAAAAAATATTTCTACATCCCATGGCCTTTCCCAACCATTTAAATTTTTCTCTTACAGGTCTAACACTTCGGAAAAACCAATACAACGCCTACCCGGTACAATATATAAAGCTAAACGAACCGTTCACTGGGCACTTATCCGTACGAAAATCCCTATTGATTTACCTGTTTTTACAAGGAAATAAAATGTGAAAAAAATATTTCTACATCCCATGGCCTTTACCAACCATTTAAATTTTTCTCTTACAGGTCTAACACTTCCGAAAAACCAATACAACGCCCACCCGGAACAATATATGAAGCTAAACTAACCGTTTACTGGGTACTTACACGTACGAAAATCCCTATTGATTTACCTGTTTTTACAAGGAAATAAAATGTGGAAAAAATATTTCTACATCCCATGGCCTTTCCCAACCATTTAAATTTTTCTCTTACAGGTCTAACACTTCCCAAAAACCAATACAACGCACACCCGGAACAATATATAAAGCTAAACGAACCGTTCACTGGGCACTTATCTGTACGAAAATCCCTATTGATTTACCTGTTTTTACAAGGAAATAAAATGTGAAAAAAATATTTCTACATCCCATGGCCATTGCCAACCATTTAAATTTTTCTCTTACAGGTCTAACACTTCCGAAAAACCAATACAACGCCCACCCGGAACAATATATATAGCTAAACGAACCGTTCACTGGGTAGTTACACGTACGAAAATCCCTATTGATTTACCTGTTTTTACAAGGAAATAAAATGTGAAAAAAATATTTCTACATCCCATGGCCTTTCCCAACCATTTAAATTTTTCTCTAACAGGTCTAACACTTCCGAAAAACCAATACAACGCCCACCCGGAACAATATATAAAGCTAAACGAACCGTTCACTGGGCCCTTATCCGTACGAAAATCCCTATTGATTTACCTGTTTTTACAAGGAAATAAAATGTGAAAAAAATATTTCTACATCCCATGGCCTTTCCCAACCATTTAAATTTTTCTCTTACAGGTCTAAAACTTCCCAAAAACCAATACAACGCACACCCGGAACAATATATAAAGCTAAACGAACCGTTCACTGGGCACTTATCCGTACAAAAATCCCTATTGTTTTACCTGTTTTACAAAGAAATAAAATGTGAAAAAAATATTTCTACATCCCATGGCCTTTCCTAACCATTTAAATTTTTCTCTTACATGTCTAACACTTCCGAAAAACCAATACAACACCCACCTGGAACAATATATAAAGCTAAACGAACCGTTCAATGGGCACTTATCCTTACGAAAATCCCTATTGATTTACCAGTTTTTACAAGGAAATAAAATGTGAAAAAAATATTTCTACATCCCATGGCCTTTACCAACCATTTAAATTTTTCTCTTACAGGTCTAACACTTCCGAAAAACCAATACAACGCCCACCCGGAACAATATATGAAGCTAAACTAACCGTTTACTGGGTACTTACACGTACGAAAATCCCTATTGATTTACCTGTTTTTACAAGGAAATAAAATGTGGAAAAAATATTTCTACATCCCATGGCCTTTCCCAACCATTTAAATTTTTCTCTTACAGGTCTAACACTTCCCAAAAACCAATACAACGCACACCCGGAACAATATATAAAGCTAAACGAACCGTTCACTGGGCACTTATCTGTACGAAAATCCCTATTGATTTACCTGTTTTTACAAGGAAATAAAATGTGAAAAAAATATTTCTACATCCCATGGCCATTCCCAACCATTTAAATTTTTCTCTTACAGGTCTAACACTTCTGAAAAACCAAAACAACGCCCACCCGGAACAATATATATAGCTAAACGAACCGTTCACTGGGTAGTTACACGTACGAAAATCCCTATTGATTTACCTGTTTTTACAAGGAAATAAAATGTGAAAAAAATATTTCTACATCCCATGGCCTTTCCCAACCATTTAAATTTTTCTCTTACTAGTCTAACACTTCGGAAAAACCAATACAACGCCCACCCGGAACAATATATATAGCTAAACGAACCGTTCACTGGGTAGTTACACGTACGAAAATCCCTATTGATTTACCTGTTTTTACAAGGAAATAAAATGTGAAAAAAATATTTCTACATCCCATGGCCATTCCCAACCATTTAAATTTTTCTCTTACAGGTCTAACACTTCCGAAAAACCAATACAACGCCCACCCGGAACAATATATATAGCTAAACGAACCGTTCACTGGGTAGTTACACGTACGAAAATCCCTATTGATTTACCTGTTTTTACAAGGAAATAAAATGTGAAAAAAATATTTCTACATCCCATGGCCTTTCCCAACCATTTAAAATTTTCTCTTACAGGTCTAACACTTCGGAAAAACCAATACAATGCCTACCCGGAACAATATATAAAGCTAAACGAACCGTTCACTGGGCACTTATCCGTACGAAAATCCCTATTGATTTACCTGTTTTTACAAGGAAATAAAATGTGAAAAAAATATTTCTACATACCATGGCCTTTCCCAACCATTTAAATTTTTCTCTTACAGGTCTAACACTTCCGAAAAACAAATACAACACCCACCCGGAACAATATATAAAGCTAAACGAACCGTTCACTGGGTATTTATCCGTAAGAAAATCCCTATTGATTTATCTGTTTTTACAAGGAAGTAAAATGTGAAAAAAATATTTCTACATCCCATGGCCTTTCCCAACCATTTAAATTTTTCTCTTACAGGTCTAACACTTCTGAAAAACCAATACAACGCACACCCGGAACAATATATAAAGCTAAACGAACCGTTCACTGGGCACTTATCTGTACGAAAATCCCTATTGATTTACCTGTTTTTACAAGGAAATAAAATGTGAAAAAAATATTTCTACATCCAATGGCCATTCCCAACCATTTAAATTTTTCTCTTACAGGTCTAACACTTCCGAAAAACCAATACAACGCCCACCCGGAACAATATATAAAGCTAAACGAACCGTTCACTGGGTAGTTACACGTACGAAAATCCCTATTGATTTACCTGTTTTTACAAGGAAATAAAATGTGAAAAAAATATTTCTACATCCCATGGCCTTTCCCAACCATTTAAAATTTTCTCTTACAGGTCTAACACTTCGGAAAAACCAATACAATGCCTACCCGGAACAATATATAAAGCTAAACGAACCGTTCACTGGGCACTTATCCGTACGAAAATCCCTATTGATTTACCTGTTTTTACAAGGAAATAAAATGTGAAAAAAATATTTCTACATCCCATGGCCTTTCCCAACCATTTAAATTTTTCTCTTACAGGTCTAACACTTCCGAAAAACAAATACAACACCCACCCGGAACAATATATAAAGCTAAACGAACCGTTCACTGGGTATTTATCCGTAAGAAAATCCCTATTGATTTATCTGTTTTTACAAGGAAGTAAAATGTGAAAAAAATATTTCTACATCCCATGGCCTTTCCCAACCATTTAAATTTTTCTCTTACAGGTCTAACACTTCTGAAAAACCAATACAACGCACAACCGGAACAATATATAAAGCTAAACGAACCGTTCACTGGGCACTTATCTGTACGAAAATCCCTATTGATTTACCTGTTTTTACAAGGAAATAAAATGTGAAAAAAATATTTCTACATCCAATGGCCATTCCCAACCATTTAAATTTTTCTCTTACAGGTCTAACACTTCCGAAAAACCAATACAACGCCCACCCGGAACAATATATAAAGCTAAACGAACCGTTCACTGGGTAGTTACACGTACGAAAATCCCTATTGATTTACCTGTTTTTACAAGGAAATAAAATGTGAAAAAAATATTTCTACATCCCATGGCCTTTCCCAACCATTTAAATTTTTCTCTTACAGGTCTAACACTTCGGAAAAACCAATACAACGCCTACCCGGAACAATATATAAAGCTAAACGAACCGTTCACTGGGCAATTATCCGTACGAAAATCCCTATTGATTTACCTGTTTTTACAAGGAAATAAAATGTGAAAAAAATATTTCTACATCCCATGGCCTTTCCCAACCATTTAAATTTTTCTCTTACAGGTCTAACACTTCCGAAAAACCAATACAACGCCCACTTGGAACAATATATAAAGCTAAACGAACCGTTCACTGGGCACTTATCTGTACGAAAATCCCTATTGATTTAGCTGTTTTTACAAGGAAATAAAATGTGAAAAAAATATTTCTACATCCCATGGCCATTCCCAACCATTTAAATTTTTCTCTTACAGGTCTAACACTTCCGAAAAACCAATACAACGCCCACCCGGAACAATATATAAAGCTAAACGAACCGTTCACTGGGTAGTTACACGTACGAAAATCCCTATTGATTTACCTGTTTTTACAAGGAAATAAAATGTGAAAAAAATATTTCTACATCCCATGGCCTTTCCCAACCATTTAAATTTTTCTCTTACAGGTCTAACACTTCGGAAAAACCAATACAACGCCTACCCGGAACAATATATAAAGCTAAACGAACCGTTCACTGGGCAATTATCCGTACGAAAATCCCTATTGATTTACCTGTTTTTACAAGGAAATAAAATGTGAAAAAAATATTTCTACATCCCATGGCCTTTCCCAACCATTTAAATTTTTCTCTTACAGGTCTAACACTTCCGAAAAACCAATACAACGCCCACCCGGAACAATATATAAAGCTAAACGAACCGTTCACTGGGCACTTATCTGTACGAAAATCCCTATTGATTTAGCTGTTTTTACAAGGAAATAAAATGTGAAAAAAATATTTCTACATCCCATGGCCATTCCCAACCATTTAAATTTTTCTCTTACAGGTCTAACACTTCTGAAAAACCTATACAACGCTCACCCGGAACATTATATAAAGCTAAACGAACCGTTCACTGGGCACTTATCTGTACGAAAATCCCTATTGATTTACCTGTTTTTACAAGGAAATAAAATGTGAAAAAAATATTTCTACATCCAATGGCCATTCCCAACCATTTAAATTTTTCTCTTACAGGTCTAACACTTCCGAAAAACCAATACAACGCCCACCCGGAACAATATATAAAGCTAAACGAACCGTTCACTGGGTAGTTACACGTACGAAAATCCCTATTGATTTACCTGTTTTTACAAGGATATAAAATGTGAAAAAAATATTTCTACATCCCATGGCCTTTCCCAACCATTTAAAATTTTCTCTTACAGGTCTAACACTTCGGAAAAACCAATACAATGCCTACCCGGAACAATATATAAAGCTAAACGAACCGTTCACTGGGCACTTATCCGTACGAAAATCCCTATTGATTTACCTGTTTTTACAAGGAAATAAAATGTGAAAAAAATATTTCTACATCCCATGGCCTTTCCCAACCATTTAAATTTTTCTCTTACAGGTCTAACACTTCCGAAAAACAAATACAACACCCACCCGGAACAATATATAAAGCTAAACGAACCGTTCACTGGGTATTTATCCGTAAGAAAATCCCTATTGATTTATCTGTTTTTACAAGGAAGTAAAATGTGAAAAAAATATTTCTACATCCCATGGCCTTTCCCAACCATTTAAATTTTTCTCTTACAGGTCTAACACTTCTGAAAAACCAATACAACGCACAACCGGAACAATATATAAAGCTAAACGAACCGTTCACTGGGCACTTATCTGTACGAAAATCCCTATTGATTTACCTGTTTTTACAAGGAAATAAAATGTGAAAAAAATATTTCTACATCCAATGGCCATTCCCAACCATTTAAATTTTTCTCTTACAGGTCTAACACTTCCGAAAAACCAATACAACGCCCACCCGGAACAATATATAAAGCTAAACGAACCGTTCACTGGGTAGTTACACGTACGAAAATCCCTATTGATTTACCTGTTTTTACAAGGAAATAAAATGTGAAAAAAATATTTCTACATCCCATGGCCTTTCCCAACCATTTAAATTTTTCTCTTACAGGTCTAACACTTCGGAAAAACCAATACAACGCCTACCCGGAACAATATATAAAGCTAAACGAACCGTTCACTGGGCACTTATCCGTACGAAAATCCCTATTGATTTACCTGTTTTTACAAGGAAATAAAATGTGAAAAAAATATTTCTACATCCCATGGCCTTTCCCAACCATTTAAATTTTTCTCTTACAGGTCTAACACTTCCGAAAAACCAATACAACGCCCACCCGGAACAATATATAAAGCTAAACGAACCGTTCACTGGGCACTTATCTGTACAAAAATCCCTATTGATTTAGCTGTTTTTACAAGGAAATAAAATGTGAAAAAAATATTTCTACATCCCATGGCCATTCCCAACCATTTAAATTTTTCTCTTACAGGTCTAACACTTCTGAAAAACCTATACAACGCTCACCCGGAACAATATATAAAGCTAAACGAACCGTTCACTGGGCACTTATCTGTACGAAAATCCCTATTGATTTACCTGTTTTTACAAGGAAATAAAATGTGAAAAAAATATTTCTACATCCCATGGCCTTTCCCAACCATTTAAATTTTTCTCTAACAGGTCTAACACTTCCGAAAAACCAATACAACGCCCACCCGGAACAATATATAAAGCTAAACGAACCGTTCACTGGGCACTTATCCGTACGAAAATCCCTATTGATTTACCTGTTTTTACAAGGAAATAAAATGTGAAAAAAATATTTCTACATCCCATGGCCTTTCCCAACCATTTAAATATTTGTCTTACATGTCTAACACTTCTGAAAAACCAATACAACGCCCACCCGGAACAATATATAAAGCTAAACGAACCGTTCACAAGGTTCTTATGCGTACGAAAATCCCTATTGATTTACCAGTTTTTACAAGGAAATAAAATATGAAAAAAATATTTCTACATCCCATGGCCTTTCCCAACCATTTAAATTTTTCTCTTACAGATCTAACACTTCTGAAAAACCAATACAACGCCCACCCGGAACAATATATAAAGCTAAACGAACCGTTCACTGGGCACTTATCCGTACAAAAATCCCTATTGTTTTACCTGTTTTTACAAGGAAATAAAATGTGAAAAAAATATTTCTACATCCCATTGCCTTTCCCAACCATTTAAATTTTTCTCTTACAGGTCTAACACTTCCGAAAAACCAATACAACACCCACCTGGAACAATATATAAAGCTAAACGAACCGTTCAATGGGCACTTATCCTTACGAAAATCCCTATTGATTTACCTGTTTTTACAAGGAAATAAAATGTGAAAAAAATATTTCTACATCCCATGGTCATTCCCAACCATTTAAAATTTTCTCTTACAGGTCTAACACTTCCGAAAAACCTATACAACGCCCACCCGGAACAATATATAAAGCTAAACGAACCGTTCACTGGGTACTTATACGTACGAAAATCCCTATTGATTTACCTGTTTTTACAAGGAAATAAAATGTGAAAAAAATATTTCTACATCCCATGGCCTTTCCCAACCATTTAAATTTTTCTCTTACAGGTCTAACACTTCCGAAAAACCAATACAACGCCCACCCGGAACAATATATAAAGCTAAACGAACCGTTCACTGGGCACTTATCTGTACGAAAATCCCTATTGATTTAGCTGTTTTTACAAGGAAATAAAATGTGAAAAAAATATTTCTACATCCCATGGCCATTCCCAACCATTTAAATTTTTCTCTTACAGGTCTAACACTTCCGAAAATCCTATACAACGCTCACCCGGAACAATATATAAAGCTAAACGAACCGTTCACTGGGCACTTATCTCTACGAAAATCCCTATTGATTTACCTGTTTTTACAAGGAAATAAAATGTGAAAAAAATATTTCTACATCCCATGGCCTTTCCCAACCATTTAAAATTTTCTCTTACAGGTCTAACACTTCGGAAAAACCAATACAACGCCTACCCGGAACAATATATAAAGCTAAACGAACCGTTCACTGGGCACTTATCCGTACGAAAATCCCTATTGATTTACCTGTTTTTACAAGGAAATAAAATGTGAAAAAAATATTTCTACATACCATGGCCTTTCCCAACCATTTAAATTTTTCTCTTACAGGTCTAACACTTCCGAAAAACAAATACAACACCCACCCGGAACAATATATAAAGCTAAACGAACCGTTCACTGGGTATTTATCCGTAAGAAAATCCCTATTGATTTATCTGTTTTTACAAGGAAGTAAAATGTGAAAAAAATATTTCTACATCCCATGGCCTTTCCCAACCATTTAAATTTTTCTCTTACAGGTCTAACACTTCTGAAAAACCAATACAACGCACACCCGGAACAATATATAAAGCTAAACGAACCGTTCACTGGGCACTTATCTGTACGAAAATCCCTATTGATTTACCTGTTTTTACAAGGAAATAAAATGTGAAAAAAATATTTCTACATCCAATGGCCATTCCCAACCATTTAAATTTTTCTCTTACAGGTCTAACACTTCCGAAAAACCAATACAACGCCCACCCGGAACAATATATAAAGCTAAACGAACCGTTCACTGGGTAGTTACACGTACGAAAATCCCTATGGATTTACCTGTTTTTGCAAGGAAATAAAATGTGAAAAAAATATTTCTACATCCCATGGCCTTTCCCAACCATTTAAATTTTTCTCTTACAGGTCTAACACTTCCGAAAAACCAATACAACGCCCGCCCAGAACAATATATAAAGCTAAACGAACCGTTCACTGGGCACTTATCCGTACGAAAATCCCTATTGATTTACCTGTTTTTACAAGGAAATAAAATGTGAAAAAAATATTTCTACATCCCATGGCCTTTCCCAACCATTTAAATTTTTCTCTTACAGGTCTAACACTTCCGAAAAACCAATACAACGCCCACCCGGAACAATATATAAAGCTAAACGAACCGTTCACTGGGCACTTATCTGTACGAAAATCCCTATTGATTTAGCTGTTTTTACAAGGAAATAAAATGTGAAAAAAATATTTCTACATCCCATGGCCATTCCCAACCATTTAAATTTTTCTCTTACAGGTCTAACACTTCCGAAAAACCTATACAACGCTCACCCGGAACAATATATAAAGCTAAACGAACCGTTCACTGGGCACTTATCTGTACGAAAATCCCTATTGATTTACCTGTTTTTACAAGGAAATAAAATGTGAAACAAATATTTCTACATCCCATGGCCTTTCCCAACCATTTAAATTTTTCTCTAACAGGTCTAACACTTCCGAAAAACCAATACAACGCCCACCCGGAACAATATATAAAGCTAAACGAACCGTTCACTGGGCACTTATCCGTACGAAAATCCCATTGATTTACCTGTTTTTACAAGGAAATAAAATGTGAAAAAAATATTTCTACATCCCATGGCCTTTCCCAACCATTTAAATATTTGTCTTACATGTCTAACACTTCTGAAAAACCAATACAACGCCCACCCGGAACAATATATAAAGCTAAACGAACCGTTCACAAGGTTCTTATGCGTACGAAAATCCCTATTGATTTACCAGTTTTTACAAGGAAGTAAAATGTGAAAAAAATATTTCTACATCCCATGGCCTTTCCCAACCATTTAAATTTTTCTCTTACAGGTCTAACACTTCTGAAAAACCAATACAACGCACACCCGGAACAATATATAAAGCTAAACGAACCGTTCACTGGGCACTTATCTGTACGAAAATCCCTATTGATTTACCTGTTTTTACAAGGAAATAAAATGTGAAAAAAATATTTCTACATCCAATGGCCATTCCCAACCATTTAAATTTTTCTCTTACAGGTCTAACACTTCCGAAAAACCAATACAACGCCCACCCGGAACAATATATAAAGCTAAACGAACCGTTCACTGGGTAGTTACACGTACGAAAATCCCTATGGATTTACCTGTTTTTGCAAGGAAATAAAATGTGAAAAAAATATTTCTACATCCCATGGCCTTTCCCAACCATTTAAATTTTTCTCTTACAGGTCTAACACTTCCGAAAAACCAATACAACGCCCGCCCAGAACAATATATAAAGCTAAACGAACCGTTCACTGGGCACTTATCCGTACGAAAATCCCTATTGATTTACCTGTTTTTACAAGGAAATAAAATGTGAAAAAAATATTTCTACATCCCATGGCCTTTCCCAACCATTTAAATTTTTCTCTTACAGGTCTAACACTTCCGAAAAACCAATACAACGCCCACCCGGAACAATATATAAAGCTAAACGAACCGTTCACTGGGCACTTATCTGTACGAAAATCCCTATTGATTTAGCTGTTTTTACAAGGAAATAAAATGTGAAAAAAATATTTCTACATCCCATGGCCATTCCCAACCATTTAAATTTTTCTCTTACAGGTCTAACACTTCCGAAAAACCTATACAACGCTCACCCGGAACAATATATAAAGCTAAACGAACCGTTCACTGGGCACTTATCTGTACGAAAATCCCTATTGATTTACCTGTTTTTACAAGGAAATAAAATGTGAAAAAAATATTTCTACATCCCATGGCCTTTCCCAACCATTTAAATTTTTCTCTAACAGGTCTAACACTTCCGAAAAACCAATACAACGCCCACCCGGAACAATATATAAAGCTAAACGAACCGTTCACTGGGCACTTATCCGTACGAAAATCCCATTGATTTACCTGTTTTTACAAGGAAATAAAATGTGAAAAAAATATTTCTACATCCCATGGCCTTTCCCAACCATTTAAATATTTGTCTTACATGTCTAACACTTCTGAAAAACCAATACAACGCCCACCCGGAACAATATATAAAGCTAAACGAACCGTTCACAAGGTTCTTATGCGTACGAAAATCCCTATTGATTTACCAGTTTTTACAAGGAAGTAAAATGTGAAAAAAATATTTCTACATCACATGGCCTTTCCCAACCATTTAAATTTTTCTCTTACAGGTCTAACACTTCTGAAAAACCAATACAACGCACACCCGGAACAATATATAAAGCTAAACGAACCGTTCACTGGGCACTTATCTGTACGAAAATCCCTATTGATTTACCTGTTTTTACAAGGAAATAAAATGTGAAAAAAATATTTCTACATCCAATGGCCATTCCCAACCATTTAAATTTTTCTCTTACAGGTCTAACACTTCCGAAAAACCAATACAACGCCCACCCGGAACAATATATAAAGCTAAACGAACCGTTCACTGGGTAGTTACACGTACGAAAATCCCTATGGATTTACCTGTTTTTGCAAGGAAATAAAATGTGAAAAAAATATTTCTACATCCCATGGCCTTTCCCAACCATTTAAATTTTTCTCTTACAGGTCTAACACTTCCGAAAAACCAATACAACGCCCGCCCAGAACAATATATAAAGCTAAACGAACCGTTCACTGGGCACTTATCCGTACGAAAATCCCTATTGATTTACCTGTTTTTACAAGGAAATAAAATGTGAAAAAAATATTTCTACATCCCATGGCCTTTCCCAACCATTTAAATTTTTCTCTTACAGGTCTAACACTTCCGAAAAACCAATACAACGCCCACCCGGAACAATATATAAAGCTAAACGAACCGTTCACTGGGCACTTATCTGTACGAAAATCCCTATTGATTTAGCTGTTTTTACAAGGAAATAAAATGTGAAAAAAATATTTCTACATCCCATGGCCATTCCCAACCATTTAAATTTTTCTCTTACAGGTCTAACACTTCCGAAAAACCTATACAACGCTCACCCGGAACAATATATAAAGCTAAACGAACCGTTCACTGGGCACTTATCTGTACGAAAATCCCTATTGATTTACCTGTTTTTACAAGGAAATAAAATGTGAAAAAAATATTTCTACATCCCATGGCCTTTCCCAACCATTTAAATTTTTCTCTAACAGGTCTAACACTTCCGAAAAACCAATACAACGCCCACCCGGAACAATATATAAAGCTAAACGAACCGTTCACTGGGCACTTATCCGTACGAAAATCCCATTGATTTACCTGTTTTTACAAGGAAATAAAATGTGAAAAAAATATTTCTACATCCCATGGCCTTTCCCAACCATTTAAATATTTGTCTTACATGTCTAACACTTCTGAAAAACCAATACAACGCCCACCCGGAACAATATATAAAGCTAAACGAACCGTTCACAAGGTTCTTATGCGTACGAAAATCCCTATTGATTTACCAGTTTTTACAATGAAATAAAATATGAAAAAAATATTTCTACATCCCATGGCCTTTCCCAACCATTTAAATTTTTCTCTTACAGGTCTAACACTTCTGAAAAACCAATACAACGCACACCCGGAACAATATATAAAGCTAAACGAACCGTTCACTGGGCACTTATCTGTACGAAAATCCCTATTGATTTACCTGTTTTTACAAGGAAATAAAATGTGAAAAAAATATTTCTACATCCAATGGCCATTCCCAACCATTTAAATTTTTCTCTTACAGGTCTAACACTTCCGAAAAACCAATACAACGCCCACCCGGAACAATATATAAAGCTAAACGAACCGTTCACTGGGTAGTTACACGTACGAAAATCCCTATTGATTTACCTGTTTTTACAAGGAAATAAAATGTGAAAAAAATATTTCTACATCCCATGGCCTTTCCCAACCATTTAAATTTTTCTCTTACAGGTCTAACACTTCCGAAAAACCAATACAACGCCCGCCCAGAACAATATATAAAGCTAAACGAACCGTTCACTGGGCACTTATCCGTACGAAAATCCCTATTGATTTACCTGTTTTTACAAGGAAATAAAATGTGAAAAAAATATTTCTACATCCCATGGCCTTTCCCAACCATTTAAATTTTTCTCTTACAGGTCTAACACTTCCGAAAAACCAATACAACGCCCACCCGGAACAATATATAAAGCTAAACGAACCGTTCACTGGGCACTTATCTGTACGAAAATCCCTATTGATTTAGCTGTTTTTACAAGGAAATAAAATGTGAAAAAAATATTTCTACATCCCATGGCCATTCCCAACCATTTAAATTTTTCTCTTACAGGTCTAACACTTCCGAAAAACCTATACAACGCTCACCCGGAACAATATATAAAGCTAAACGAACCGTTCACTGGGCACTTATCTGTACGAAAATCCCTATTGATTTACCAGTTTTTACAAGGAAACAAAATGTGAAAAAAATATTTCTACATCCCATGGCCTTTCCCAACCATTTAAATTTTTCTCTAACAGGTCTAACACTTCCGAAAAACCAATACAACGCCCACCCGGAACAATATATAAAGCTAAACGAACCGTTCACAAGGTTCTTATGCGTACGAAAATCCCTATTGATTTACCAGTTTTTACAATGAAATAAAATATGAAAAAAATATTTCTACATCCCATGGCCTTTCCCAACCATTTAAATTTTTCTCTTACAGGTCTAACACTTCTGAAAAACCAATACAACGCCCACCCGGAACAATATATAAAGCTAAACGAACCGTTCACTGGGCACTTATCCGTACAAAAATCCCTATTGTTTTACCTGTTTTTACAAGGAAATAAAATGTGAAAAAAATATTTCTACATCCCATGGCCTTTCCCAACCATTTAAATTTTTCTCTTACAGGTCTAACACTTCCGAAAAACCAATACAACACCCACCTGGAACAATATATAAAGCTAAACGAACCGTTCAATGGGCACTTATCCTTACGAAAATCCCTATTGATTTACCTGTTTTTACAAGGAAATAAAATGTGAAAAAAATATTTCTACATCCCATGGCCTTTCCCAACCATTTAAATTTTTCTCTTACAGGTCTAACACTTCCGAAAAACCAATACAACGCCCACCCGGAACAATATATAAAGCTAAACGAACTGTTCACTGGGTAGTTACACGTACGAAAATCTCTATTGATTTACCTGTTTTTACAACGAAATAAAATGTGAAAAAAATATTTCTACATCCCATGGCCTTTCCCAACCATTTAAATTTTTCTCTTACAGGTCTAACACTTCCGAAAAACCAATACAACGCCCACCCGGAACAATATATAAAGCTAAACGAACCGTTCACTGGGCACTTATCTGTACGAAAATCCCTATTGATTTACCTGTTTTTACAAGGAAATAAAATGTGAAAAAAATATTTCTACATCCCATGGTCATTCCCAACCATTTAAAATTTTCTCTTACAGGTCTAACACTTCCGAAAAACCTATACAACGCCCACCCGGAACAATATATAAAGCTAAACGAACCGTTCACTGGGTACTTATACGTACGAAAATCCCTATTGATTTACCTGTTTTTACAAGGAAATAAAATGTGAAAAAAATATTTCTACATCCCATGGCCTTTCCCAACCATTTAAATTTTTCTCTTACAGGTCTAACACTTCCGAAAAACCAATACAACGCCCACCCGGAACAATATATAAAGCTAAACGAACCGTTCACTGGGCACTTATCTGAACGAAAATCCCTATTGATTTAGCTGTTTTTACAAGGAAATAAAATGTGAAAAAAATATTTCTACATCCCATGGCCATTCCCAACCATTTAAATTTTTCTCTTACAGGTCTAACACTTCCGAAAATCCTATACAACGCTCACCCGGAACAATATATAAAGCTAAACGAACCGTTCACTGGGCACTTATCTGTACGAAAATCCCTATTGATTTACCTGTTTTTACAAGGAAATAAAATGTGAAAAAAATATTTCTACATCCCATGGCCTTTCCCAACCATTTAAATTTTTCTCTAACAGGTCTAACACTTCCGAAAAACCAATACAACGCCCACCCGGAACAATATATAAAGCTAAACGAACCGTTCACTGGGCACTTATCCGTACGAAAATCCCTATAGATTTATCTGTTTTTACAAGGAAATAAAATGTGAAAAAAATATTTCTACATCTCATGGCCTTTCCCAACCATTTAAATTTTTGTCTTACATGTCTAACACTTCCGAAAATCCAATACAACGCCCACCCGGAACAATATATAAAGCTAAACGAACCGTTCACTGGGTACTTATGCGTACGAAAATCCCTATTGATTTACCAGTTTTTACAAGGAAATAAAATATGAAAAAAATATTTCTACATCCCATGGCCTTTCCCAACCATTTAAATTTTTCTCTTACAGGTCTAACACTTCAGAAAAACCAATACAACGCCCACCCGGAACAATATATAAAGCTAAACGAACCGTTCACTGGGTACTTACACGTACGTAAATCCCTATTGATTTACCTGTTTTTACAAGGAAATAAAATGTGAAAAAAATATTTCTACATCCCATGGCCATTCCCAACCATTTAAATTTTTCTCTTACAGGTCTAACACTTCCGAAAAACCTATACAACGCTCACCCGGAACAATATATAAAGCTAAACGAACCGTTCACTGGGTACTTATCTGTACGAAAATCCCTATTGATTTACCTGTTTTTACAAGGAAATAAAATGTGAAAAAAATATTTCTACATCCCATGGCCTTTCCCAACCATTTAAATTTTTCTCTAACAGGTCTAACACTTCCGAAAAACCAATACAACGCCCACCCGGAACAATATATAAAGCTAAACGAACCGTTCACTGGGCACTTATCCGTATGAAAATCCCTATTGATTTACCAGTTTTTACAAGGAAATAAAATGTGAAAAAAATATTTCTACATCCCATGGCCTTTCCCAACCATTTAAATTTTTCTCTTACAGGTCTAACACTTCCGAAAAACCAATACAATGCCCACCCGGAACAATATATAAAGCTAAACGAACCGTTCACTGGGTACTTACACGTACGTAAATCCCTATTGATTTACCTGTTTTTACAAGGAAATAAAATGTGAAAAAAATATTTCTACATCCCATGGCCTTTCCCAACCATTTAAATTTTTCTCTTACAGGTCTAACACTTCCGAAAAACCAATACAACACCCACCTGGAACAATATATAAAGCTAAACGAACCGTTCAATGGACACTTATCCTTACGAAAATCCCTATTGATTTACCTCTATTTACACGGAAATAAAATGTGAAAAAAATATTTCTACATCCCATGGCCTTTCCCAACCATTTAAAATTTTCTCTTACAGGTCTAACACTTCGGAAAAACCAATACAACGCCTACCCGGAACAATATATAAAGCTAAACGAACCGTTCACTGGGCACTTATCCGTACGAAAATCCCTATTGATTTACCTGTTTTTACAAGGAAATAAAATGTGTAAAAAATATTTCTACATCCCATGGCCTTTCCCAACCATTTAAATTTTTGTCTTACATGTCTAACACTTCCGAAAAACCAATACAACGCCCACCCGGAACAATATATAAAGCTAAACGTACAGTTCACTGGGCACTTATCTGTACGAAAATCCCTATTGATTTACCTGTTTTTACAAGGAAATAAAATGTGAAAAAAATATTTCTACATCCCATGGCCTTTCCCAACCATTTAAATTTTTCTCTTACAGGTCTAACACTTCAGAAAAACCAATACAACACCTACCCGGAACAATATATAAAGCTAAACGAACCGTTCACTGGGTAGTTACACGTACGAAAATCCCTATTGATTTACCTGTTTTTACAAGGAAATAAAATGTGAAAAAAATATTTCTACATCCCATGGCCTTTCCCAACCATTTAAATTTTTCTCTTACAGGTCTAACACTTCCGAAAAACCAATACAACGCCCACCCGGAACAATATATAAAGCTAAACGAACCGTTCACTGGGCACTTATCTGTACGAAAATCCCTATTGATTTAGCTGTTTTTACAAGGAAATAAAATGTGAAAAAAATATTTCTACATCCCATGGCCATTCCCAACCATTTAAATTTTTCTCTTACAGGTCTAACACTTCCGAAAAACCTATACAACGCTCACCCGGAACAATATATAAAGCTAAACAAACCGTTCACTGGGCACTTATCTGTACGAAAATCCCTATTGATTTACCTGTTTTTACAAGGAAATAAAATGTGAAAAAAATATTTCTACATCCCATGGCCTTTCCCAACCATTTAAATTTTTCTCTAACAGGTCTAACACTTCCGAAAAACCAATACAACGCCCACCCGGAACAATATATAAAGCTAAACGAACCGTTCACTGGGCACTTATCCGTACGAAAATCCCTATTGATTTACCTGTTTTTACAAGGAAATAAAATGTGAAAAAAATATTTCTACATCCCATGGCCTTTCCCAACCATTTAAATTTTTGTCTTACAGGTCTAACACTTCCGAAAAACCAATACAACGCCTACCCGGAACAATATATAAAGCTAAACGAACCGTTCACTGGGTACTTATGCGTACGAAAATCCCTATTGATTTACCAGTTTTTACAAGGAAATAAAATATGAAAAAAATATTTCTACATCCCATGGCCTTTCCCAACCATTTAAATTTTTCTCTTACAGGTCTAACACTTCCGAAAAACCAATACAACGCCCACCCGGAACAATATATAAAGCTAAACGAACCGTTCACTGGGTACTTACACGTACGAAAATCCCTATTGATTTACCTGTTTTTACAAGGAAATAAAATGTGAAAAAAATATTTCTACATCCCATGGCCTTTTCCAACCATTTAAATTTTTCTCTTACAGGTCTAACACTTCCGAAAAACCAATACAACGCCCACCCGGAACAATATATAAAGCTAAAAGAACCGTTCACTGGGTACTTATACGTACGAAAATCCCTATTGATTTACCTGTTTTTACAAGGAAATAAAATGTGAAAAAAATATTTCTACATCTCATGGCCTTTCCCAACCATTTAAATTTTTCTCTTACAGGTCTAACACTTCAGAAAAACCAATACAACGCCTACCCGGAACAATATATAAAGCTAAACGAACCGTTCACTGGGTAGTTACACGTACGAAAATCCCTATTGATTTACCTGTTTTTACAAGGAAATAAAATGTGAAAAAAATATTTCTACATCCCATGGCCTTTCCCAACCATTTAAATTTTTCTCTTACAGGTCTAACACTTCCGAAAAACCAATACAACGCCCACCCGGAACAATATATAAAGCTAAACGAACCGTTCACTGGGCACTTATCTGTACGAAAATCCCTATTGATTTAGCTCTTTTTACAAGGAAATAAAATGTGAAAAAAATATTTCTACATCCCATGGCCATTCCCAACCATTTAAATTTTTCTCTTACAGGTCTAACACTTCCGAAAAACCTATACAACGCTCACCCGGAACAATATATAAAGCTAAACGAACCGTTCACTGGGCACTTATCTGTACGAAAATCCCTATTGATTTAGCTGTTTTTACAAGGAAATAAAATGTGAAAAAAATATTTCTACATCCCATGGCCTTTCCCAACCATTTAAATTTTTCTCTAACAGGTCTAACACTTCCGAAAAACCAATACAACGCCCACCCGGAACAATATATAAAGCTAAACGAACCGTTCACTGGGCACTTATCCGTACGAAAATCCCTATTGATTTACCTGTTTTTACAAGGAAATAAAATGTGAAAAAAATATTTCTACATCCCATGGCCTTTCCCAACCATTTAAATTTTTGTCTTACATGTCTAACACTTCCGAAAAACCAATACAACGCCCACCCGGAACAATATATAAAGCTAAACGAACCGTTCACTGGGTACTTATGCGTACGAAAATCCCTATTGATTTACCAGTTTTTACAAGGAAATAAAATGTGTAAAAAATATTTCTACATCCCATGGCCTTTCCCAACCATTTAAATTTTTGTCTTACATGTCTAACACTTCCGAAAAACCAATACAACGCCCACCCGGAACAATATATAAAGCTAAACGAACAGTTCACTGGGCACTTATCTGTACGAAAATCCCTATTGATTTACCTGTTTTTACAAGGAAATAAAATGTGAAAAAAATATTTCTACATCCCATGGCCTTTCCCAACCATTTAAATTTTTCTCTTACAGGTCTAACACTTCCGAAAAACCAATACAACGCCCTCCCGGAACAATATATAAAGCTAAACGAACCGTTCACTGGGCACTTATCCGTACGAAAATCCCTATTGATTTACCTGTTTTTACAAGGAAATAAAATGTGAAAAAAATATTTCTACATCCCATGGCCTTTCCCAACCATTTAAATTTTTGTCTTACATGTCTAACACTTCCGAAAAACCAATACAACGCCCACCCGGAACAATATATAAAGCTAAACGAACCGTTCACTGGGTACTTATGCGTACGAAAATCCCTATTGATTTACCAGTTTTTACAAGGAAATAAAATGTGTAAAAAATATTTCTACATCCCATGGCCTTTCCCAACCATTTAAATTTTTGTCTTACATGTCTAACACTTCCGAAAAACCAATACAACGCCCACCCGGAACAATATATAAAGCTAAAAGAACAGTTCACTGGGCACGTATCTGTACGAAAATCCCTATTGATTTACCTGTTTTTACAAGGAAATAAAATGTGAAAAAAATATTTCTACATCCCATGGCCATTCCCAACCATTTAAAATTTTCTCTTACAGGTCTAACACTTCCGAAAAACCAATACAACGCCCACCCGGAACAATATATAAAGCTAAACGAACCTTTCACTGGGTACTTATACGTACGAAAATCCCTATTGATTTACCTGTTTTTACAAGGAAATAAAATGTGAAAAATATATTTCTACATCCCATGGCCTTTCCCAACCATTTAAATTTTTCTCTTACAGGTCTAACACTTCAGAAAAACCAATACAACACCTACCCGGAACAATATATAAAGCTAAACGAACCGTTCACTGGGTAGTTACACGTACGAAAATCCCTATTGATTTACTGTTTTTACAAGGAAATAAAATGTGAAAAAAATATTTCTACATCCCATGGCCTTTCCCAACCATTTAAATTTTTCTCTTACAGGTCTAACACTTCCGAAAAACCAATACAACGCCCACCCGGAACAATATATAAAGCTAAACGAACCGTTCACTGGGCACTTATCTGTACGAAAATCCCTACTGATTTAGCTGTTTTTACAAGGAAATAAAATGTGAAAAAAATATTTCTACATCCCATGGCCATTCCCAACCATTTAAATTTTTCTCTTACAGGTCTAACACTTCCGAAAAACCTATACAACGCTCACCCGGAACAATATATAAAGCTAAACAAACCGTTCACTGGTCACTTATCTGTACGAAAATCCCTATTGATTTACCTGTTTTTACAAGGAAATAAAATGTGAAAAAAATATTTCTACATCCCATGGCCTTTTCCAACCATTTAAATTTTTCTCTAACAGGTCTAACACTTCCGAAAAACCAATACAACGCCCACCCGGAACAATATATAAAGCTAAACGAACCGTTCACTGGGCACTTATCCGTACGAAAATCCCTATTGATTTACCTGTTTTTACAAGGAAATAAAATGTGAAAAAAATATTTCTACATCCCATGGCCTTTCCCAACCATTTAAATTTTTGTCTTACATGTCTAACACTTCCGAAAAACCAATACAACGCCTACCCGGAACAATATATAAAGCTAAACGAACCGTTCACTGGGCACTTATCTGTACGAAAATCCCTATTGATTTAGCTGTTTTTACAAGGAAATAAAATGTGAAAAAAATATTTCTACATCCCATGGCCTTTCCCAACCATTTAAATTTTTCTCTAACAGGTCTAACACTTCCGAAAAACCAATACAACGCCCACCCGGAACAATATATAAAGCTAAACGAACCGTTCACTGGGCACTTATCCGTACGAAAATCCCTATTGATTTACCTGTTTTTACAAGGAAATAAAATGTGAAAAAAATATTTCTACATCCCATGGCCTTTCCCAACCATTTAAATTTTTGTCTTACATGTCTAACACTTCCGAAAAACCAATACAACGCCCACCCGGAACAATATATAAAGCTAAACGAACCGTTCACTGGGTACTTATGCGTACGAAAATCCCTATTGATTTACCAGTTTTTACAAGGAAATAAAATATGAAAAAAATATTTCTACATCCCATGGCCTTTCCCAACCATTTAAATTATTCTCTTACAGGTCTAACACTTCCGAAAAACCAATACAACGCCCACCCGGAACAATATATAAAGCTAAACGAACAGTTCACTGGGCACTTATCTGTACGAAAATCCCTATTGATTTACCTGTTTTTACAAGGAAATAAAATGTGAAAAAAATATTTCTACATCCCATGGCCATTCCCAACCATTTAAAATTTTCTCTTACAGGTCTAACACTTCCGAAAAACCAATACAAAGCCCACCCGGAACAATATATAAAGCTAAACGAACCGTTCACTGGGTACTTATACGTACGAAAATCCCTATTGATTTACCTGTTTTTACAAGGAAATAAAATGTGAAAAATATATTTCTACATCCCATGGCCTTTCCCAACCATTTAAATTTTTCTCTTACAGGTCTAACACTTCAGAAAAACCAATACAACACCTACCCGGAACAATATATAAAGCTAAACGAACCGTTCACTGGGTAGTTACACGTACGAAAATCCCTATTGATTTACCTGTTTTTACAAGGAAATAAAATGTGAAAAAAATATTTCTACATCCCATGGCCTTTCCCAACCATTTAAATTTTTCTCTTACAGGTCTAACACTTCCGAAAAACCAATACAACGCCCACCCGGAACAATATATAAAGCTAAACGAACCGTTCACTGGGCACTTATCTGTACGAAAATCCCTATTGATTTAGCTGTTTTTACAAGGAAATAAAATGTGAAAAAAATATTTCTACATCCCATGGCCATTCCCAACCATTTAAATTTTTCTCTTACACGTCTAACACTTCCGAAAAACCTATACAACGCTCACCCGGAACAATATATAAAGCTAAACAAACCGTTCACTGGGCACTTATCTGTACGAAAATCCCTATTGATTTACCTGTTTTTACAAGGAAATAAAATGTGAAAAAAATATTTCTACATCCCATGGCCTTTCCCAACCATTTAAATTTTTCTCTAACAGGTCAAACACTTCCGAAAAACCAATACAACGCCCACCCGGAACAATATATAAAGCTAAACGAACCGTTCACTGGGCACTTATCCGTACGAAAATCCCTATTGATTTACCTGTTTTTACAAGGAAATAAAATGTGAAAAAAATATTTCTACATCCCATGGCCTTTCCCAACCATTTAAAATTTTGTCTTACATGTCTAACACTTCCGAAAAACCAATACAACGCCTACCCGGAACAATATATAAAGCTAAACGAACCGTTCACTGGGTACTTATGCGTACGAAAATCCCTATTGATTTACCAGTTTTTACAAGGAAATAAAATATGAAAAAAATATTTCTACATCCCATGGCCTTTTCCAACCATTTAAATTTTTCTCTTACAGGTCTAACACTTCCGAAAAACCAATACAACGCCCACCCGGAACAATATATAAAGCTAAACGAACCGTTCACTGGGCACTCATCTGTACGAAAATCCCTATTGATTTACCTGTTTTTACAAGGAAATAAAATGTGAAAAAAATATTTCTACATCCCATGGCCATTCCCAACCATTTAAAATTTTCTCTTACAGGTCTAACACTTCCGAAAAACCAATACAACGCCCACCCGGAACAATATATAAAGCTAAACGAACCGTTCACTGGGTACTTATACGTACGAAAATCCCTATTGATTTACCTGTTTTTACAAGGAAATAAAATGTGAAAAAAATATTTCTACATCTCATGGCCTTTCCCAACCATTTAAATTTTTCTCTTACAGGTCTAACACTTCAGAAAAACCCATACAACACCTACCCGGAACAATATATAAAGCTAAACAAACCGTTCACTGGGTAGTTACACGTACGAAAATCCCTATTGATTTACCTGTTTTTACAAGGAAATAAAATGTGAAAAAAATATTTCTACATCCCATGGCCTTTCCCAACCATTTAAATTTTTCTCTTACAGGTCTAACACTTCCGAAAAACCAATACAACGCCCACCCGGAACAATATATAAAGCTAAACGAACCGTTCACTGGGCACTTATCTGTACGAAAATCCCTATTGATTTAGCTGTTTTTACAAGGAAATAAAATGTGAAAAAAATATTTCTACATCCCATGGCCATTCCCAACCATTTAAATTTTTCTCTTACAGGTCTAACACTTCCGAAAAACTTATACAACGCTCACCCGGAACAATATATAAAGCTAAACAAACCGTTCACTGGGCACTTATCTGTACGAAAATCCCTATTGATTTAGCTGTTTTTACAAGGAAATAAAATGTGAAAAAAATATTTCTACATCCCATGGCCTTTCCCAACCATTTAAATTTTTCTCTAACAGGTCTAACACTTCCGAAAAACCAATACAACGCCCACCCGGAACAATATATAAAGCTAAACGAACCGTTCACTGGGCACTTATCCGTACGAAAATCCCTATTGATTTACCTGTTTTTACAAGGAAATAAAATGTGAAAAAAATATTTCTACATCCCATGGCCTTTCCCAACCATTTAAATTTTTGTCTTACATGTCTAACACTTCCGAAAAACCAATACAACGCCCACCCGGAACAATATATAAAGCTAAACGAACCGTTCACTGGGTACTTATGCGTACGAAAATCCCTATTGATTTACCAGTTTTTACAAGGAAATAAAATATGAAAAAAATATTTCTACATCCCATGGCCTTTCCCAACCATTTAAATTTTTCTCTTACAGGTCTAACACTTCCGAAAAACCAATACAACGCCCACCCGGAACAATATATAAAGCTAAACGAACCGTTCACTGGGTACTTACACGTACGTAAATCCCTATAGATTTACCTGTTTTTACAAGGAAATAAAATGTGAAAAAAATATTTCTACATCCCATGGCCTTTCCCAACCATTTAAATTTTTCTCTTACAGGTCTAACACTTCCGAAAAACCAATACAACACCCACCTGGAACAATATATAAAGCTAAACGAACCGTTCAATGGACACTTATCCTTACGAAAATCCCTATTGATTTACCTGTACTTACACGGAAATAAAATGTGAAAAAAATATTTCTACATCCCATGGCCTTTCCCAACCATTTAAATTTTTGTCTTACATGTCTAACACTTCCGAAAAACCAATACAACGCCCACCGGGAACAATATATAAAGCTAAACGAACCGTTCACTGGGTACTTATGCGTACGAAAATCCCTATTGATTTACCAGTTTTTACAAGGAAATAAAATATGAAAAAAATATTTCTACATCCCATGGCCTTTCCCAACCATTTAAATTTTTCTCTTACAGGTCTAACACTTCTGAAAAACCAATACAACGCCCACCCGGAACAATATATAAAGCTAAACGAACCGTTCACTGGGCACTTATCCGTACAAAAATCCCTATTGTTTTACCTGTTTTACAAGGAAATAAAATGTGAAAAAAATATTTCTACATCCCATGGCCTTTCCTAACCATTTAAATTTTTCTCTTACATGTCTAACACTTCCGAAAAACCAATACAACACCCACCTGGAACAATATATAAAGCTAAACGAACCGTTCAATGGGCACTTATCCTTACGAAAATCCCTATTGATTTACCAGTTTTTACAAGGAAATAAAATGTGAAAAAAATATTTCTACATCCCATGGCCTTTCCCAACCATTTAAATTTTTCTCTTACAGGTCTAACACTTCTGAAAAACCAATACAACTCCCACCCGGAACAATATATGAAGCTAAACTAACCGTTTACTGGGTACTTACACGTACGAAAATCCCTATTGATTTACCTGTTTTTACAAGGAAATAAAATGTCGAAAAAATATTTCTACATCCCATGGCCTTTCCCAACCATTTACATTTTTCTCTTACAGGTCTAACACTTCCGAAAAACCAATACAACGCACACCCGGAACAATATATAAAGCTAAACGAACCGTTCACTGGGCACTTATCTGTACGAAAATCCCTATTGATTTACCTGTTTTTACAAGGAAATATAATGTGAAAATATATTTCTACATCCCATGGCCATTCCCAACCATTTAAATTTTTCTCTTACAGGTCTAACACTTCCGAAAAACCAATACAACGCCCACCCGGAACAATATATATAGCTAAACGAACCGTTCACTGGGTAGTTACACGTACGAAAATCCCTATTGATTTACCTGTTTTTACAAGGAAATAAAATGTGAAAAAAATATTTCTACATCCCATGGCCTTTCCCAACCATTTAAATTTTTCTCTTACAGGTCTAACACTTCCGAAAAACCAATACAACGCCCGCCCAGAAAAATATATAAAGCTAAACGAACCGTTCACTGGGCACGTATCCGTACGAAAATCCCTATTGATTTACCTGTTTTTACAAGGAAATAAAATGTGAAAAAAATATTTCTACATCCCATGGCCATTCCCAACCATTTAAATTTTTCTCTTACAGGTCTAACACTTCCGAAAAACCTATACAACGCTCACCCGGAACAATATATAAAGCTAAACGAACCGTTCACTGGGCACTTATCCGTACGCAAATCCCTATTGATTTACCTGTTTTTACAAGGAAATAAAATGTGAAAAAAATATTTCTACATCCCATGGCCTTTCCCAACCATTTAAATATTTGTCTTACATGTCTAACACTTCTGAAAAACCAATACAACGCCCACCCGGAACAATATATAAAGCTAAAGGAACTGTTCACTGGGTAGTTACACGTACGAAAATCTCTATTGATTTACCTGTTTTTACAAGGAAATAAAATGTGAAAAAAATATTTCTACATCCCATGGCCTTTCCCAACCATTTAAATTTTTCTCTTACAGGTCTAACACTTCCGAAAAACCAATACAACGCCCACCCGGAACAATATATAAAGCTAAACGAACCGTTCACTGGGCACTTATCCGTACGAAAATCCCTATTGATTTACCTGTTTTTACAAGGAAATAAAATGTGAAAAAAATATTTCTACATCCCATGGCCTTTCCCAACCATTTAAATTTTTGTCTTACATGTCTAACACTTCCGAAAAACCAATACAACGCCCACCAGGAACAATATATAAAGCTAAACGAACCGTTCACTGGGCACTTATCTGTACGAAAATCCCTATTGATTTACCTGTTTTTACAAGGAAGTAAAATGTGAAAAAAATATTTCTACATCCCATGGTCATTCCCAACCATTTAAAATTTTCTCTTACAGGTCTAACACTTCCGAAAAACCTATACAACGCCCACCCGGAACAATATATAAAGCTAAACGAACCGTTCACTGGGTACTTATACGTACGAAAATCCCTATTGATTTACCTGTTTTTACAAGGAAATAAAATGTGAAAAAAATATTTCTACATCCCATGGCCTTTCCCAACCATTTAAATTTTTCTCTTACAGGTCTAACACTTCCGAAAAACCAATACAACGCCCACCCGAAACAATATATAAAGCTAAACGAACCGTTCACTGGGCACTTATCTGTACGAAAATCCCTATTGATTTAGCTGTTTTTACAAGGAAATAAAATGTGAAAAAAATATTTCTACATCCCATGGCCATTCCCAACCATTTAAATTTTTCTCTTACAGGTCTAACACTTCCGAAAAACGTATACAACGCCCACCCGGAACAATATATAAAGCTAAACGAACCGTTCACTGGGTACTTATGCGTACGAAAATCCCTATTGATTTACCAGTTTTTACAAGGAAATAAAATGTGTAAAAAATATTTCTACATCCCATGGCCTTTCCCAACCATTTAAATTTTTGTCTTACATGTCTAACACTTCCGAAAAACCAATACAACGCCCACCCGGAACAATATATAAAGCTAAACGAACAGTTCACTGGGCACTTATCTGTACGAAAATCCCTATTGATTTACCTGTTTTTACAAGGAAATAAAATGTGAAAAAAATATTTCTACATCCCATGGCCTTTCCCAACCATTTAAATTTTTCTCTAACAGGTCTAACACTTCCGAAAAACCAATACAACGCCCACCCGGAACAATATATAAAGCTAAACGAACCGTTCACTGGGCACTTATCCGTACGAAAATCCCTATTGATTTACCTGTTTTTACAAGGAAATAAAATGTGAAAAAAATATTTCTACATCCCATGGCCATTCCCAACCATTTAAATTTTTCTCTTACAGGTCTAACACTTCTGAAAAACCTATACAACGCTCACCCGGAACAATATATAAAGCTAAACAAACCGTTCACTGGGCACTTATCTGTACGAAAATCCCTATTGATTTACCTGTTTTTACAAGGAAATAAAATGTGAAAAAAATATTTCTACATCCCATGGCCTTTCCCAACCATTTAAATTTTTCTCTAACAGGTCTAACACTTCCGAAAAACCAATACAACGCCCACCCGGAACAATATATAAAGCTAAACGAACAGTTCACTGGGCACTTATCCGTATGAAAATCCCTATTGATTTACCTGTTTTTACAAGGAAATAAAATGTGAAAAAAATATTTCTACATCCCATGGCCTTTCCCAACCATTTAAATTTTTGTCTTACATGTCTAACACTTCCGAAAAACCAATACAATGCCCACCCAGAACAATATATAAAGCTAAACGAACCGTTCACTGGGTACTTATGCGTACGAAAATCCCTATTGATTTACCAGTTTTTACAAGGAAATAAAATATGAAAAAAATATTTCTACATCCCATGGCCTTTCCCAACCATTTAAATTTTTCTCTTACAGGTCTAAGACTTCCGAAAAACAAATACAACGCCCACCCGGAACAATATATAAAGCTAAACGAACCGTTCACTGGGTACTTACACGTACGTAAATCCCTATTGATTTACCTGTTTTTACAAGGAAATAAAATGTGAAAAAAATATTTCTACATCCCATGGCCATTCCCAACCATTTAAAATTTTCTCTTACAGGTCTAACACTTCCGAAAAACCAATACAACGGCCACCCGGAACAATATATAAAGCTAAACGAACCGTTCACTGGGTACTTATACGTACGAAAATCCCTATTGATTTACCTGTTTTTTCAAGGAAATAAAATGTGAAAAAAATATTTCTACATCCCATGGCCTTTCCCAACCCTTTAAATTTTTCTCTTACAGGTCTAACACTTCAGAAAAACCAATACAACACCTTCCGGAACAATATATAAAGCTAAACGAACCGTTCACTGGGTAGTTACACGTACGAAAATCCCTATTGATTTACCTGTTTTTACAAGGAAATAAAATGTGAAAAAAATATTTCTACATCCCATGGCCTTTCCCAACCATTTAAATTTTTCTCTTACAGGTCTAACACTTCCGAAAAACCAATACAACGCCCACCCGGAACAATATATAAAGCTAAACGAACCGTTCACTGGGCACTTATCTGTACGAAAATCCCTATTGATTTACCTCTTTTTACAAGGAAATAAAATGTGAAAAAAATATTTCTACATCCCATGGCCTTTCCCAACCATTTAAATTTTTCTCTAACAGGTCTAACACTTCCGAAAAACCAATACAACGCCCACCCGGAACAATATATAAAGCTAAACGAACCGTTCACTGGGCACTTATCCGTACGAAAATCCCTATTGATTTACCTGTTTTTTCAAGGAAATAAAATGTGAAAAAAATATTTCTACATCCCATGGCCATTCCCAACCATTTAAATTTTTCTCTTACAGGTCTAACACTTCCGAAAAACCAATACAACGCCCACCCGGAACAATATATAAAGCTAAACGAACCGTTCACTGGGCACTTATCCGTACGAAAATCCCTATTGATTTACCTGTTTTTACAAGGAAATAAAATGTGAAAAAAATATTTCTACATCCCATGGCCTTTCCCAACAATTTAAATTTTTCTCTAACAGGTCTAACACTTCCGAAAAACCAATACAACACCCACCTGGAACAATATATAAAGCTAAACAAACCGTTCACTGGGCACTTATCTGTACGAAACTCCCTATTGATTTACCTGTTTTTACAAGGAAATAAAATGTGAAAAAAATATTTCTACATCCCATGGCCTTTCCCAACCATTTAAATTTTTCTCTAACAGGTCTAACACTTCCGAAAAACCAATACAACACCCACCTGGAACAATATATAAAGCTAAACGAACCGTTCAATGGACACTTATCCTTACGAAAATCCCTATTGATTTACCTGTATTTACACGGAAATAAAATGTGAAAAAAATATTTCTACATCCCATGGCCTTTCCCAACCATTTAAAATTTTCTCTTACAGGTCTAACACTTCCGAAAAACCAATACAACGCCTACCCGGAACAATATATAAAGCTAAACGAACCGTTCACTGGGCACTTATCCGTACGAAAATCCCTATTGATTTACCTGTTTTTACAAGGAAATAAAATGTGAAAAAAATATTTCTACATCCCATGGCCATTCCCAACCATTTAAATTTTTCTCTTACAGGTCTAACACTTCTGAAAAACCTATACAACGCTCACCCGGAACAATATATAAAGCTAAACAAACCGTTCACTGGGCACTTATCTGTACGAAAATCCCTATTGATTTACCTGTTTTTACAAGGAAATAAAATGTGAAAAAAATATTTCTACATCCCATGGCCTTTCCCAACCATTTAAATTTTTCTCTAACAGGTCTAACACTTCCGAAAAACCAATACAACGCCCACCCGGAACAATATATAAAGCTAAACGAACAGTTCACTGGGCACTTATCCGTATGAAAATCCCTATTGATTTACCTGTTTTTACAAGGAAATAAAATGTGAAAAAAATATTTCTACATCCCATGGCCTTTCCCAACCATTTAAATTTTTGTCTTACATGTCTAACACTTCCGAAAAACCAATACAACGCCCACCCGGAACAATATATAAAGCTAAACGAACCGTTCACTGGGTACTTATGCGTACGAAAATCCCTATTGATTTACCAGTTTTTACAAGGAAATAAAATATGAAAAAAATATTTCTACATCCCATGGCCTTTCCCAACCATTTAAATTTTTCTCTTACAGGTCTAAGACTTCCGAAAAACAAATACAACGCCCACCCGGAACAATATATAAAGCTAAACGAACCGTTCACTGGGTACTTACACGTACGTAAATCCCTATTGATTTACATGTTTTTACAAGGAAATAAAATGTGAAAAAAATATTTCTACATCCCATGGCCATTCCCAACCATTTAAAATTTTCTCTTACAGGTCTAACACTTCCGAAAAACCAATACAACGGCCACCCGGAACAATATATAAAGCTAAACGAACCGTTCACTGGGTACTTATACGTACGAAAATCCCTATTGATTTACCTGTTTTTTCAAGGAAATAAAATGTGAAAAAAATATTTCTACATCCCATGGCCTTTCCCAACCCTTTAAATTTTTCTCTTACAGGTCTAACACTTCAGAAAAACCAATACAACACCTTCCGGAACAATATATAAAGCTAAACGAACCGTTCACTGGGTAGTTACACGTACGAAAATCCCTATTGATTTACCTGTTTTTACAAGGAAATAAAATGTGAAAAAAAATATTTCTACATCCCATGGCCTTTCCCAACCATTTAAATTTTTCTCTTACAGGTCTAACACTTCCGAAAAACCAATACAACGCCCACCCGGAACAATATATAAAGCTAAACGAACCGTTCACTGGGCACTTATCTGTACTAAAATCCCTATTGATTTACCTCTTTTTACAAGGAAATAAAATGTGAAAAAAATATTTCTACATCCCATGGCCTTTCCCAACCATTTAAATTTTTCTCTAACAGGTCTAACACTTCCGAAAAACCAATACAACGCCCACCCGGAACAATATATAAAGCTAAACGAACCGTTCACTGGGCACTTATCCGTACGAAAATCCCTATTGATTTACCTGTTTTTTCAAGGAAATAAAATGTGAAAAAAATATTTCTACATCCCATGGCCATTCCCAACCATTTAAATTTTTCTCTTACAGGTCTAACACTTCCGAAAAACCTATACAACGCTCACCCGGAACAATATATAAATCTAAACGAACCGTTCACTGGGTAGTTACACGTACGAAAATCCCTATTGATTTACCTGTTTTTACAAGGAAATAAAATGTGAAAAAAATATTTCTACATCCCATGGCCTTTCCCAACCATTTAAATTTTTCTCTAACAGGTCTAACACTTCCGAAAAACCAATACAACGCCCACCCGGAACAATATATAAAGCTTAACGAACCGTTCACTGGGTACTTACACGTACGTAAATCCCTATTGATTTACCTGTTTTTACAAGGAAATAAAATGTGAAAAAAATATTTCTACATCCCATGGCCTTTCCCAACCATTTAAATTTTTGTCTTACAGGTCTAACACTTCCGAAAAACCAATACAACACCCACCTGGAACAATATATAAAGCTAAACGAACCGTTCAATGGACACTTATCCTTACGAAAATCCCTATTTATTTACCTGTATTTACACGGAAATAAAATGTGAAAAAAATATTTCTACATCCCATGGCCTTTCCCAACCATTTAAAATTTTCTCTTACAGGTCTAACACTTCAGAAAAACCAATACAACACCTACCCGGAACAATATATAAAGCTAAACGAACCGTTCACTGGGTAGTTACACGTACGAAAATCCCTATTGATTTACCTGTTTTTACAAGGAAATAAAATGTGAAAAAAATATTTCTACATCCCATGGCCTTTCCCAACCATTTAAATTTTTCTCTTACAGGTCTAACACTTCCGAAAAACCAATACAACGCCCACCCGGAACAATATATAAAGCTAAACGAACCGTTCACTGGGCACTTATCTGTACGAAAATCCCTATTGATTTACCTGTTTTTACAAGGAAATAAAATGTGAAAAAAATATTTCTACATCCCATGGCCATTTCCAACCATTTAAAATTTTCTCTTACAGGTCTAACACTTCCGAAAAACCAATACAACGCCCACCCGGAACAATATATAAAGCTAAACGAACCGTTCACTGGGTACTTATACGTACGAAAATCCCTATTGATTTAGCTGTTTTTACAAGGAAATAAAATGTGAAAAAAATATTTCTACATCTCATGGCCTTTCCCAACCATTTAAATTTTTCTCTTACAGGTCTAACACTTCAGAAGAACCAATACAACACCTACCCGGAACAATATATAAAGCTAAACGAACCGTTCACTGGGTAGTTACACGTACGAAAATCCCTATTGATTTACCTGTTTTTACAAGGAAATAAAATGTGAAAAAAATATTTCTACATCCCATGGCCTTTCCCAACCATTTAAATTTTTCTCTTACAGGTCTAACACTTCCGAAAAACCAATACAACGCCCACCCGGAACAATATATAAAGCTAAACGAACCGTTCACTGGGCACTTATCTGTACGAAAATCCCTATTGATTTAGCTGTTTTTACAAGGAAATAAAATGTGAAAAAAATATTTCTACATCTCATGGCCTTTCCCAACCATTTAAATTTTTCTCTTACAGGTCTAACACTTCAGAAGAACCAATACAACACCTACCCGGAACAATATATAAAGCTAAACGAACCGTTCACTGGGTAGTTACACGTACGAAAATCCCTATTGATTTACCTGTTTTTACAAGGAAATAAAATGTGAAAAAAATATTTCTACATCCCATGGACTTTCCCAACCATTTAAATTTTTCTCTTACAGGTCTAACACTTCCGAAAAACCAATACAACGCCCACCCGGAACAATATATAAAGCTAAACGAACCGTTCACTGGGCACTTATCTGTACAAAAATCCCTATTGTTTTACCTGTTTTTACAAGGAAATAAAATGTGAAAAAAATATTTCTACATCCCATGGCCATTCCCAACCATTTAAATTTTTCTCTTACAGGTCTAACACTTCCGAAAAACCAATACAACGCCCACCCGGAACAATATATGAAGCTAAACTAACCGTTTACTGGGTACTTACACGTACGAAAATCCCTATTGATTTACCTGTTTTTACAAGGAAATAAAATGTGGAAAAAATATTTCTACATCCCATGGCCATTTCCAACCATTTAAATTTTTCTCTTACAGGTCTAACACTTCTGAAAAACCAATACAACACCCACCTGGAACAATATATAAAGCTAAACGAACCGTTCAATGGACACTTATCCTTACGAAAATCCCTATTTATTTACCTGTATTTACACGGAAATAAAATGTGAAAAAAATATTTCTACATCCCATGGCCTTTCCCAACCATTTAAAATTTTCTCTTACAGGTCTAACACTTCAGAAAAACCAATACAACACCTACCCGGAACAATATATAAAGCTAAACGAACCGTTCACTGGGTAGTTACACGTACGAAAATCCCTATTGATTTACCTGTTTTTACAAGGAAATAAAATGTGAAAAAAATATTTCTACATCCCATGGCCTTTCCCAACCATTTAAATTTTTCTCTTACAGGTCTAACACTTCCGAAAAACCAATACAACGCCCACCCGGAACAATATATAAAGCTAAACGAACCGTTCACTGGGCACTTATCTGTACGAAAATCCCTATTGATTTACCTGTTTTTACAAGGAAATAAAATGTGAAAAAAATATTTCTACATCCCATGGCCATTTCCAACCATTTAAAATTTTCTCTTACAGGTCTAACACTTCCGAAAAACCAATACAACGCCCACCCGGAACAATATATAAAGCTAAACGAACCGTTCACTGGGTACTTATACGTACGAAAATCCCTATTGATTTAGCTGTTTTTACAAGGAAATAAAATGTGAAAAAAATATTTCTACATCTCATGGCCTTTCCCAACCATTTAAATTTTTCTCTTACAGGTCTAACACTTCAGAAGAACCAATACAACACCTACCCGGAACAATATATAAAGCTAAACGAACCGTTCACTGGGTAGTTACACGTACGAAAATCCCTATTGATTTACCTGTTTTTACAAGGAAATAAAATGTGAAAAAAATATTTCTACATCCCATGGCCTTTCCCAACCATTTAAATTTTTCTCTTACAGGTCTAACACTTCCGAAAAACCAATACAACGCCCACCCGGAACAATATATAAAGCTAAACGAACCGTTCACTGGGCACTTATCTGTACGAAAATCCCTATTGATTTAGCTGTTTTTACAAGGAAATAAAATGTGAAAAAAATATTTCTACATCTCATGGCCTTTCCCAACCATTTAAATTTTTCTCTTACAGGTCTAACACTTCAGAAGAACCAATACAACACCTACCCGGAACAATATATAAAGCTAAACGAACCGTTCACTGGGTAGTTACACGTACGAAAATCCCTATTGATTTACCTGTTTTTACAAGGAAATAAAATGTGAAAAAAATATTTCTACATCCCATGGCCTTTCCCAACCATTTAAATTTTTCTCTTACAGGTCTAACACTTCCGAAAAACCAATACAACGCCCACCCGGAACAATATATAAAGCTAAACGAACCGTTCACTGGGCACTTATCTGTACAAAAATCCCTACTGTTTTACCTGTTTTTACAAGGAAATAAAATGTGAAAAAAATATTTCTACATCCCATGGCCATTCCCAACCATTTAAATTTTTCTCTTACAGGTCTAACACTTCCGAAAAACCAATACAACGCCCACCCGGAACAATATATGAAGCTAAACTAACCGTTTACTGGGTACTTACACGTACGAAAATCCCTATTGATTTACCTGTTTTTACAAGGAAATAAAATGTGGAAAAAATATTTCTACATCCCATGGCCTTTCCCAACCATTTAAATTTTTCTCTTACAGGTCTAACACTTCTGAAAAACCAATACAACGCACACCCGGAACAATATATAAAGCTAAACGAACCGTTCACTGGGCACTTATCTGCACGAAAATCCCTATTGATTTACCTGTTTTTACAAGGAAATAAAATGTGAAAAAAATATTTCTACATCCCATGGCCATTCCCAACAATTTAAATTTTTCTCTTACAGGTCTAACACTTCCGAAAAACCAATACAACGCCCACCCGGAACAATATATAAAGCTAAACGAACCGTTCACTGGGTAGTTACACGTACGAAAATCCCTATTGATTTACCTGTTTTTACAAGGAAATAAAATGTGAAAAAAATATTTCTACATCCCATGGCCTTTCCCAACCATTTAAATTTTTCTCTTACAGGTCTAACACTTCCGAAAAACCAATACAACGCCCGCCCGGAACAATATATAAAGCAAAACGAACCGTTCACTGGGCACTTATCCGTACGAAAATCCCTATTGATTTACCTGTTTTTACAAGGAAATAAAATGTGAAAAAAATATTTCTACATCCCATGGCCTTTCCCAATCATTTAAATTTTTGTCTTACATGTCTAACACTTCCGAAAAACCAATACAACGCCCACCCGGAACAATATATAAAGCTAAACGAACCGTTCACTGGGCACTTATCTGTACGAAAATCCCTATTGATTTACCTGTTTTTACAAGGAAATAAAATGTGAAAAAAATATTTCTACATCCCATGGCCTTTCCCAACCATTTAAATTTTTCTCTAACAGGTCTAACACTTCCGAAAAACCAATACAACGCCCACCCGGAACAATATATAAAGCTAAACGAACCGTTCACTGGGTAGTTATCCGTACGAAAATCCCTATTGATTTACCTGTTTTTACAAGGAAATAAAATGTGAAAAAAATATTTCTACATCCCATGGCCTTTCCCAACCATTTAAATTTTTGTCTTACAGGTCTAACACTTCCGAAAAACCAATACAACGCCCACCCGGAACAATATATAAAGCTAAACGAACCGTTCACTGGGTACTTACACGTACGTAAATCCCTATTGATTTACCTGTTTTTACAAGGAAATAAAATGTGAAAAAAATATTTCTACATCCCATGGCCTTTCCCAACCATTTAAATTTTTCTCTTACAGGTCTAACACTTCCGAAAAACCAATACAACGCCCACCCGGAACAATATATAAAGCTAAACGAACCGTTCACTGGGCACTTATCTGTACGAAAATCCCTATTGATTTAGCTGTTTTAACAAGGAAATAAAATGTGAAAAAAATATTTCTACATCCCATGGCCATTCCCAACCGTTTAAATTTTTCTCTTACAGGTCTAACACTTCCGAAAAACCTATACAACGCTCACCCGGAACAATATATAAAGCTAAACAAACCGTTCACTGGGCACTTATCCGTACGAAAATCCCTATTGATTTACCTGTTTTTACAAGGAAATAAAATGTGAAAAAAATATTTCTACATCCCATGGCCTTTCCCAACCATTTAAATTTTTGTCTTACAGGTCTAACACTTCCGAAAAACCAATACAACGCCCACCCGGAACAATATATAAAGCTAAACGAACCGTTCACTGTGTACTTACACGTACGTAAATCCCTATTGATTTACCTCTTTTTACAAGGAAATAAAATGTGAAAAAAATATTTCTACATCCCATGGCCTTTCCCAACAATTTAAATTTTTCTCTAACAGGTCTAACACTTCCGAAAAACCAATACAACACCCACCTGGAACAATATATAAAGCTAAACGAACCGTTCAATGGACACTTATCCTTACGAAAATCCCTATTGATTTACCTGTATTTACACGGAAATAAACTGTGAAAAAAATATTTCTACATCCCATGGCCTTTCCCAACCATTTAAAATTTTCTCTTACAGGTCTAACACTTCGGAAAAACCAATACAACGCCTACCCGGAACAATATATGAAGCTAAACGAACCGTTCACTGGGCACTTATCCGTACGAAAATCCCTATTGATTTACCTGTTTTTACAAGGAAATAAAATGTGAAAAAAATATTTCTACATCCCATGGCCATTCCCAACCATTTAAATTTTTCTCTTACAGGTCTAACACTTCCGAAAAACCTATACAACGCTCACCCGGAACAATATATAAAGCTAAACAAACCGTTCACTGGGCACTTATCTGTACGAAAATCCCTATTGATTTACCTGTTTTTACAAGGAAATAAAATGTGAAAAAAATATTTCTACATCCCATGGCCTTTCCCAACCATTTAAATTTTTCTCTAACAGGTCTAACACTTCCGAAAAACCAATACAACGCCCACCCGGAACAATATATAAAGCTAAACGAACCGTTCACTGGGCACTTATCCGTACGAAAATCCCTATTGATTTACCTGTTTTTACAAGGAAATAAAATGTGAAAAAAATATTTCTACATCCCATGGCCTTTCCCAACCATTTAAATTTTTGTCTTACATGTCTAACACTTCCGAAAAACCAGTACAACGCCCACCCGGAACAATATATAAAGCTAAACGAACCGTTCACTGGGTACTTATGCGTACGAAAATCCCTATTGATTTACCAGTTTTTACAAGGAAATAAAATATGAAAAAAATATTTCTACATCCCATGGCCTTTCCCAACCATTTAAATTTTTCTCTTACAGGTCTAACACTTCCGAAAAACAAATACAACGCCCACCCGGAACAATATATAAAGCTAAACGAACCGTTCACTGGGTACTTACACGTACGTAAATCCCTATTGATTTACCTGTTTTTACAAGGAAATAAAATGTGAAAAAAATATTTCTACATCCCATGGCCTTTCCCAACCATTTAAATTTTTCTCTTACAGGTCTAACACTTCCGAAAAACCAATACAACACCCACCTGGAACAATATATAAAGCTGAACGAACCGTTCAATGGACACTTATCCTTACGAAAATCCCTATTGATTTACCTGTATTTACACGGAAATAAAATGTGAAAAAAATATTTCTACATCCCATGGCCTTTCCCAACCATTTAAAATTTTCTCTTACAGGTCTAACACTTCGGAAAAACCAATACAACGCCTACCCGGAACAATATATAAAGCTAAACGAACCGTTCACTGGGTAGTTACACGTACGAAAATCCCTATTGATTTACCTGTTTTTACAAGGAATTAAAATGTGAAAAAAATATTTCTACATCCCATGGCCTTTCCCAACCATTTAAATTTTTGTCTTACATGTCTAACACTTCCGAAAAACCAATACAACGCCCACCCGGAACAATATATAAAGCTAAACGAACCGTTCACTGGGTAGTTACACGTACGAAAATCCCTATTGATTTACCTGTTTTTACAAGGAAATAAAATGTGAAAAAAATATTTCTACATCCCATGGCCTTTCCCAACCATTTAAATTTTTCTCTAACAGGTCTAACACTTCCGAAAAACCAATACAACGCCCACCCGGAACAATATATAAAGCTAAACGAACCGTTCACTGGGCACTTATCCGTACGAAAATCCCTATTGATTTACCTGTTTTTACAAGGAAATAAAATGTGAAAAAAATATTTCTACATCCCATGGCCTTTCCCAACCATTTAAATTTTTGTCTTACATGTCTAACACTTCCGAAAAACCAATACAACGCCCACCCGGAACAATATATAAAGCTAAACGAACCGTTCACTGGGTACTTATGCGTACGAAAATCCCTATTGATTTACCAGTTTTTACAAGGAAATAAAATATGAAAAAAATATTTCTACATCCCATGGCCTTTCCCAACCATTTAAATTTTTCTCTTACAGGTCTAACACTTCCGAAAAACCAATACAACGCCCACCCGGAACAATATATAAAGCTTAACGAACCGTTCACTGGGTACTTACACGTACGTAAATCCCTATTGATTTACCTGTTTTTACAAGGAAATAAAATGTGAAAAAAATATTTCTACATCCCATGGCCTTTCCCAACCATTTAAATTTTTCTCTTACAGGTCTAACACTTCCGAAAAACCAATACAACACCCACCTGGAACAATATATAAAGCTAAACGAACCGTTCAATGGACACTTATCCTTACGAAAATCCCTATTGATTTACCTGTATTTACACGGAAATAAAATGTGAAAAAAATATTTCTACATCCCATGGCCTTTCCCAACCATTTAAAATTTTCTCTTACAGGTCTAACACTTCAGAAAAACCAATACAACACCTACCCGGAACAATATATAAAGCTAAACGAACCGTTCACTGGGTAGTTACACGTACGAAAATCCCTATTGATTTACCTGTTTTTACAAGGAAATAAAATGTGAAAAAAATATTTCTACATCCCATGGCCTTTCCCAACCATTTAAATTTTTCTCTTACAGGTCTAACACTTCCGAAAAACCAATACAACGCCCACCCGGAACAATATATAAAGCTAAACGAACCGTTCACTGGGCACTTATCTGTACGAAAATCCCTATTGATTTACCTGTTTTTACAAGGAAATAAAATGTGAAAAAAATATTTCTACATCCCATGGCCTTTCCCAACCATTTAAATTTTTCTCTAACAGGTCTAACACTTCTGAAAAACCAATACAACGCCCACCCGGAACAATATATAAAGCTAAACGAACCGTTCACTGGGTACTTATACGTACGAAAATCCCTATTGATTTACCTGTTTTTACAAGGAAATAAAATGTGAAAAAAATATTTCTACATCTCATGGCCTTTCCCAACCATTTAAATTTTTCTCTTACAGGTCTAACACTTCAGAAGAACCAATACAACACCTACCCGGAACAATATATAAAGCTAAACGAACCGTTCACTGGGTAGTTACACGTACGAAAATCCCTATTGATTTACCTGTTTTTACAAGGAAATAAAATGTGAAAAAAATATTTCTACATCCCATGGCCTTTCCCAACCATTTAAATTTTTCTCTTACAGGTCTAACACTTCCGAAAAACCAATACAACGCCCACCCGGAACAATATATAAAGCTAAACGAACCGTTCACTGGGCACTTATCTGTACGAAAATCCCTATTGATTTAGCTGTTTTTACAAGGAAATAAAATGTGAAAAAAAATATTTCTACATCCCATGGCCATTCCCAACCATTTAAATTTTTCTCTTACAGGTCTAACACTTCCGAAAAACCTATACAACGCTCACCCGGAACAATATATAAAGCTAAACGAACCGTTCACTGGGCACTTATCTGTACGAAAATCCCTATTGATTTACCTGTTTTTACAAGGAAATAAAATGTGAAAAAAATATTTCTACATCCCATGGCCTTTCCCAACCATTTAAATTTTTGTCTTACATGTCTAACACTTCCGAAAAACCAATACAACGCCCACCCGGAACAATATATAAAGCTAAACGAACCGTTCACTGGGTAGTTACACGTACGAAAATCCCTATTGATTTACCTGTTTTTACAAGGAAATAAAATGTGAAAAAAATATTTCTACATCCCATGGCCTTTCCCAACCATTTAAATTTTTCTCTTACAGGTCTAACACTTCCGAAAAACCAATACAACGCCCACCCGGAACAATATATAAAGCTAAACGAACCGTTCACTGGGCACTTATCCGTACGAAAATCCCTATTGATTTACCTGTTTTTACAAGGAAATAAAATGTGAAAAAAATATTTCTACATCCCATGGCCTTTCCCAACCATTTAAATTTTTGTCTTACATGTCTAACACTTCCGAAAAACCAATACAACGCCCACCCGGAACAATATATAAAGCTAAACGAACCGTTCACTGGGTACTTATGCGTACGAAAATCCCTATTGATTTACCAGTTTTTACAAGGAAATAAAATATGAAAAAAATATTTCTACATCCCATGGCCTTTCCCAACCATTTAAATTTTTCTCTTACAGGTCTAACACTTCCGAAAAACCAATACAACGCCCACCCGGAACAATATATAAAGCTTAACGAACCGTTCACTGGGTACTTACACGTACGTAAATCCCTATTGATTTACCTGTTTTTACAAGGAAATAAAATGTGAAAAAAATATTTCTACATCCCATGGCCTTTCCCAACCATTTAAATTTTTCTCTTACAGGTCTAACACTTCCGAAAAACCAATACAACACCCACCTGGAACAATATATAAAGCTAAACGAACCGTTCAATGGACACTTATCCTTACGAAAATCCCTATTGATTTACCTGTATTTACACGGAAATAAAATGTGAAAAAAATATTTCTACATCCCATGGCCTTTCCCAACCATTTAAAATTTTCTCTTACAGGTCTAACACTTCAGAAAAACCAATACAACACCTACCCGGAACAATATATAAAGCTAAACGAACCGTTCACTGGGTAGTTACACGTACGAAAATCCCTATTGATTTACCTGTTTTTACAAGGAAATAAAATGTGAAAAAAATATTTCTACATCCCATGGCCTTTCCCAACCATTTAAATTTTTCTCTTACAGGTCTAACACTTCCGAAAAACCAATACAACGCCCACCCGGAACAATATATAAAGCTAAACGAACCGTTCACTGGGCACTTATCTGTACGAAAATCCCTATTGATTTACCTGTTTTTACAAGGAAATAAAATGTGAAAAAAATATTTCTACATCCCATGGCCATTTCCAACAATTTAAAATTTTCTCTTACAGGTCTAACACTTCCGAAAAACCAATACAACGCCCACCCGGAACAATATATAAAGCTAAACGAACCGTTCACTGGGTACTTATACGTACGAAAATCCCTATTGATTTACCTGTTTTTACAAGGAAATAAAATGTGAAAAAAATATTTCTACATCTCATGGCCTTTCCCAACCATTTAAATTTTTCTCTTACAGGTCTAACACTTCAGAAGAACCAATACAACACCTACCCGGAACAATATATAAAGCTAAACGAACCGTTCACTGGGTAGTTACACGTACGAAAATCCCTATTGATTTACCTGTTTTTACAAGGAAATAAAATGTGAAAAAAATATTTCTACATCCCATGGCCTTTCCCAACCATTTAAATTTTTCTCTTACAGGTCTAACACTTCCGAAAAACCAATACAACGCCCACCCGGAACAATATATAAAGCTAAACGAACCGTTCACTGGGCACTTATCTGTACGAAAATCCCTATTGATTTAGCTGTTTTTACAAGGAAATAAAATGTGAAAAAAAATATTTCTACATCCCATGGCCATTCCCAACCATTTAAATTTTTCTCTTACAGGTCTAACACTTCCGAAAAACCTATACAACGCTCACCCGGAACAATATATAAAGCTAAACGAACCGTTCACTGGGCACTTATCTGTACGAAAATCCCTATTGATTTACCTGTTTTTACAAGGAAATAAAATGTGAAAAAAATATTTCTACATCCCATGGCCTTTCCCAACCATTTAAATTTTTCTCTAACAGGTCTAACACTTCCGAAAAACCAATACAACGCCCACCCGGAACAATATATAAAGCTAAACGATCCGTTCACTGGGCACTTATCCGTACAAAAATCCCTATTGTTTTACCTGTTTTTACAAGGAAATAAAATGTGAAAAAAATATTTCTACATCCCATGGCCTTTCCCAACCATTTAAATTTTTCTCTTACAGGTCTAACACTTCCGAAAAACCAATACAACGCACACCCGGAACAATATATAAAGCTAAACGAACCGTTCACTGGGCACTTATCTGTACGAAAATCCCTATTGATTTACCTGTTTTTACAAGGAAATAAAATGTGAAAAAAATATTTCTACATCCCATGGCCATTCCCAACCATTTAAATTTTTCTCTTACAGGTCTAACACTTCCGAAAAACCAATAGAACGCCCACCCGGAACAATATATAAAGCTAAACGAACCGTTCACTGGGTAGTTACACGTACGAAAATCCCTATTGATTTACCTGTTTTTACAAGGAAATAAAATGTGAAAAAAATATTTCTACATCCCATGGCCTTTCCCAACCATTTAAATTTTTCTCTTACAGGTCTAACACTTCCTAAAAACCAATACAACACCCACCTGGAACAATATATAAAGCTAAACGAACCGTTCAATGGACACTTATCCTTACGAAAATCCCTATTGATTTACCTGTATTTACACGGAAATAAAATGTGAAAAAAATATTTCTACATCCCATGGCCTTTCCCAACCATTTAAAATTTTCTCTTACAGGTCTAACACTTCAGAAAAACCAATACAACACCTACCCGGAACAATATATAAAGCTAAACGAACCGTTCACTGGGTAGTTACACGTACGAAAATCCCTATTGATTTACCTGTTTTTACAAGGAAATAAAATGTGAAAAAAATATTTCTACATCCCATGGCCTTTCCCAACCATTTAAATTTTTCTCTTACAGGTCTAACACTTCCGAAACACCAATACAACGCCCACCCGGAACAATATATAAAGCTAAACGAACCGTTCACTGGGCACTTATCTGTACGAAAATCCCTATTGATTTACCTGTTTTTACAAGGAAATAAAATGTGAAAAAAATATTTCTACATCCCATGGCCATTTCCAACCATTTAAAATTTTCTCTTACAGGTCTAACACTTCCGAAAAACCAATACAACGCCCACCCGGAACAATATATAAAGCTAAACGAACCGTTCACTGGGTACTTATACGTACGAAAATCCCTATTGATTTACCTGTTTTTACAAGGAAATAAAATGTGAAAAAAAATATTTCTACATCCCATGGCCATTCCCAACCATTTAAATTTTTCTCTTACAGGTCTAACACTTCCGAAAAACCTATACAACGCTCACCCGGAACAATATATAAAGCTAAACGAACCGTTCACTGGGCACTTATCTGTACGAAAATCCCTATTGATTTACCTGTTTTTACAAGGAAATAAAATGTGAAAAAAATATTTCTACATCCCATGGCCTTTCCCAACCATTTAAATTTTTCTCTAACAGGTCTAACACTTCCGAAAAACCAATACAACGCCCACCCGGAACAATATATAAAGCTAAACGAACCGTTCACTGGGCACTTATCCGTACAAAAACCCCTATTGTTTTACCTGTTTTTACAAGGAAATAAAATGTGAAAAAAATATTTCTACATCCCATGGCCTTTCCCAACCATTTAAATTTTTCTCTTACAGGTCTAACACTTCCGAAAAACCAATACAACACCCACCTGGAACAATATATAAAGCTAAACGAACTGTTCAATGGGCACTTATCCTTACGAAAATCCCTATTGATTTACCAGTTTTTACAAGGAAATAAAATGTGAAAAAAATATTTCTACATCCCATGGCCTTTTCCAACCATTTAAATTTTTCTCTTACAGGTCTAACACTTCCGAAAAACCAATACAACGCCCACCCGGAACAATATATGAAGCTAAACTAACCGTTTACTGGGTACTTACACGTACGAAAATCCCTATTGATTTACCTGTTTTTACAAGGAAATAAAATGTGGAAAAAATATTTCTACATCCCATGGGCTTTCCCAACCATTTAAATTTTTCTCTTACAGGTCTAACACTTCCGAAAAACCAATACAACGCACACCCGGAACAATATATAAAGCTAAACGAACCGTTCACTGGGCACTTATCTGTACGAAAATCCCTATTGATTTACCTGTTTTTACAAGGAAATAAAATGTGAAAAAAATATTTCTACATCCCATGGCCATTCCCAACCATTTAAATTTTTCTCTTACAGGTCTAACACTTCCGAAAAACCAATACAACGCCCACCCGGAACAATATATAAAGCTAAACGAACCGTTCACTGGGTAGTTACACGTACGAAAATCCCTATTGATTTACCTGTTTTTACAAGGAAATAAAATGTGAAAAAAATATTTCTACATCCCATGGCCTTTCCCAACCATTTAAATTTTTCTCTAACAGGTCTAACACTTCCGAAAAACCAATACAACGCCCACCCGGAACAATATATAAAGCTAAACGAACCGTTCACTGGGCACTTATCTGTACGAAAATCCCTATTGATTTACCTGTTTTTACAAGGAAATAAAATGTGAAAAAAATATTTCTACATCCCATGGCCATTCCCAACCATTTAAATTTTTCTCTTACAGGTCTAACACTTCCGAAAAACCAATAGAACGCCCACCCGGAACAATATATAAAGCTAAACGAACCGTTCACTGGGTAGTTACACGTACGAAAATCCCTATTGATTTACCTGTTTTTACAAGGAAATAAAATGTGAAAAAAATATTTCTACATCCCATGGCCTTTCCCAACCATTTAAATTTTTCTCTTACAGGTCTAACACTTCCTAAAAACCAATACAACACCCACCTGGAACAATATATAAAGCTAAACGAACCGTTCAATGGACACTTATCCTTACGAAAATCCCTATTGATTTACCTGTATTTACACGGAAATAAAATGTGAAAAAAATATTTCTACATCCCATGGCCTTTCCCAACCATTTAAAATTTTCTCTTACAGGTCTAACACTTCAGAAAAACCAATACAACACCTACCCGGAACAATATATAAAGCTAAACGAACCGTTCACTGGGTAGTTACACGTACGAAAATCCCTATTGATTTACCTGTTTTTACAAGGAAATAAAATGTGAAAAAAATATTTCTACATCCCATGGCCTTTCCCAACCATTTAAATTTTTCTCTTACAGGTCTAACACTTCCGAAACACCAATACAACGCCCACCCGGAACAATATATAAAGCTAAACGAACCGTTCACTGGGCACTTATCTGTACGAAAATCCCTATTGATTTACCTGTTTTTACAAGGAAATAAAATGTGAAAAAAATATTTCTACATCCCATGGCCATTTCCAACCATTTAAAATTTTCTCTTACAGGTCTAACACTTCCGAAAAACCAATACAACGCCCACCCGGAACAATATATAAAGCTAAACGAACCGTTCACTGGGTACTTATACGTACGAAAATCCCTATTGATTTACCTGTTTTTACAAGGAAATAAAATGTGAAAAAAAATATTTCTACATCCCATGGCCATTCCCAACCATTTAAATTTTTCTCTTACAGGTCTAACACTTCCGAAAAACCTATACAACGCTCACCCGGAACAATATATAAAGCTAAACGAACCGTTCACTGGGCACTTATCTGTACGAAAATCCCTATTGATTTACCTGTTTTTACAAGGAAATAAAATGTGAAAAAAATATTTCTACATCCCATGGCCTTTCCCAACCATTTAAATTTTTCTCTAACAGGTCTAACACTTCCGAAAAACCAATACAACGCCCACCCGGAACAATATATAAAGCTAAACGAACCGTTCACTGGGCACTTATCCGTACAAAAACCCCTATTGTTTTACCTGTTTTTACAAGGAAATAAAATGTGAAAAAAATATTTCTACATCCCATGGCCTTTCCCAACCATTTAAATTTTTCTCTTACAGGTCTAACACTTCCGAAAAACCAATACAACATCCACCTGGAACAATATATAAAGCTAAACGAACTGTTCAATGGGCACTTATCCTTACGAAAATCCCTATTGATTTACCAGTTTTTACAAGGAAATAAAATGTGAAAAAAATATTTCTACATCCCATGGCCTTTTCCAACCATTTAAATTTTTCTCTTACAGGTCTAACACTTCCGAAAAACCAATACAACGCCCACCCGGAACAATATATGAAGCTAAACTAACCGTTTACTGGGTACTTACACGTACGAAAATCCCTATTGATTTACCTGTTTTTACAAGGAAATAAAATGTGGAAAAAATATTTCTACATCCCATGGCCTTTCCCAACCATTTAAATTTTTCTCTTACAGGTCTAACACTTCCGAAAAACCAATACAACGCACACCCGGAACAATATATAAAGCTAAACGAACCGTTCACTGGGCACTTATCTGTACGAAAATCCCTATTGATTTACCTGTTTTTACAAGGAAATAAAATGTGAAAAAAATATTTCTACATCCCATGGCCATTCCCAACCATTTAAATTTTTCTCTTACAGGTCTAACACTTCCGAAAAACCAATACAACGCCCACCCGGAACAATATATAAAGCTAAACGAACCGTTCACTGGGTAGTTACACGTACGAAAATCCCTATTGATTTACCTGTTTTTACAAGGAAATAAAATGTGAAAAAAATATTTCTACATCCCATGGCCTTTCCCAACCATTTAAATTTTTCTCTAACAGGTCTAACACTTCCGAAAAACCAATACAACGCCCACCCGGAACAATATATAAAGCTAAACGAACCGTTCACTGGGTAGTTATCCGTACGAAAATCCCTATTGATTTACCTGTTTTTACAAGGAAATAAAATGTGAAAAAAATATTTCTACATCCCATGGCCTTTCCCAACCATTTAAATTTTTGTCTTACATGTCTAACACTTCCGAAAAACCAATACAACGCCCACCCGGAACAATATATAAAGCTAAACGAACCGTTCACTGGGTACTTACACGTACGTAAATCCCTATTGATTTACCTGTTTTTACAAGGAAATAAAATGTGAAAACAATATTTCTACATCCCATGGCCTTTCCCAACCATTTAAATTTTTCTCTTACAGGTCTAACACTTCCGAAAAACCAATACAACACCCACCTGGAACAATATATAAAGCTAAACGAACCGTTCAATGGACACTTATCCTTACGAAAATCCCTATTGATTTACCTGTATTTACACGGAAATAAAATGTGAATAAAATATTTCTACATCCCATGGCCTTTCCCAACCATTTAAAATTTTCTCTTACAGGTCTAACACTACGGAAAAACCAATACAACGCCTACCCGGAACAATATATAAAGCTAAACGAACCGTTCACTGGGCACTTATCCGTACGAAAATCCCTAATGATTTACCTGTTTTTACAAGGAAATAAAATGTGAAAGAAATATTTCTCCATACCATGGCCTTTCCCAACCATTTAAATTTTTCTCTTACAGGTCTAACACTTCCGAAAAACAAATACAACACCCACCCGGAACAATATATAAAGCTAAACGAACCGTTCACTGGGTATTTATCCATAAGAAAATCCCTATTGATTTACCTGTTTTTACAAGGAAATAAAATGTGAAAAAAATATTTCTACATCCAATGGCCATTCCCAACCATTTAAATTTTTCTCTTACAGGTCTAACACTTCCGAAAAACCAATACAACGCCCACCCGGAACAATATATAAAGCTAAACGAACCGTTCACTGGGTAGTTACACGTACGAAAATCCCTATTGATTTACCTGTTTTTACAAGGAAATAAAATGTGAAAAAAATATTTCTACATCCCATGGCCTTTCCCAACCATTTAAATATTTCTCTTACAGGTCTAACACTTCCGAAAAACCAATACAACGCCCACCCGGAACAATATATAAAGCTAAACGAACCGTTCACTGGGTAGTTACACGTACGAAAATCCCTATTGATTTACCTGTTTTTACAAGGAAATAAAATGTGAAAAAAATATTTCTACATCCCATGGCCTTTCCCAACCATTTAAATTTTTCACTTACAGGTCTAACACTTCCGAAAAACCAATACAACGCCCGCCCGGAACAATATATAAAGCTAAACGAACTGTTCACTGGGCACTTATCCGTACGAAAATCCCTATTGATTTACCTGTTTTTACAAGGAAATAAAATGCGAAAAAAATATTTCTACATCCCATGGCCTTTCCCAATCATTTAAATTTTTGTCTTACATGTCTAACACTTCCGAAAAACCAATACAACGCCCACCCGGAACAATATATAAAGCTAAACGAACCGTTCACTGGGCACTTATCTGTACGAAAATCCCTATTGATTTACCTGTTTTTACAAGGAAATAAAATGTGAAAAAAATATTTCTACATCCCATGGCCATTCCCAACCATTTAAAATTTTCTCTTACAGGTCTAACACTTCCGAAAAACCAATACAACGCCCACCTGGAACAATATATAAAGCTAAACGAACCGTTCACTGGGTACTTATACGTACGAAAATCCCTATTGATTTACCTGTTTTTACAAGGAAATAAAATGTGAAAAAACTATTTCTACATCCCATGGCCTTTCCCAATCATTTAAATTTTTGTCTTACATGTCTAACACTTCCGAAAAACCAATACAACGCCCACCCGGAACAATATATAAAGCTAAACGAACCGTTCACTGGGCACTTATCTGTACGAAAATCCCTATTGATTTACCTGTTTTTACAAGGAAATAAAATGTGAAAAAAATATTTCTACATCCCATGGCCTTTCCCAACCATTTAAATTTTTCTCTTACAGGTCTAACACTTCCCAAAAACCAATACAACGCACACCCGGAACAATATATAAAGCTAAACGAACCGTTCACTGGGCACTTATCTGTACGAAAATCCCTATTGATTTACCTGTTTTTACAAGGAAATAAAATGTGAAAAAAATATTTCTACATCCCATGGCCATTCCCAACCATTTAAAATTTTCTCTTACAGGTCTAACACTTCCGAAAAACCAATACAACGCCCACCCGGAACAATATATAAAGCTAAACGAACCGTTCACTGGGTACTTATACGTACGAAAATCCCTATTGATTTACCTGTTTTTACAAGGAAATAAAATGTGAAAAAAATATTTCTACATCCCATGGCCTTTCCCAATCATTTAAATTTTTGTCTTACATGTCTAACACTTCCGAAAAACCAATACAACGCCCACCCGGAACAATATATAAAGCTAAACGAACCGTTCACTGGGCACTTATCTGTACGAAAATCCCTATTGATTTACCTGTTTTTACAAGGAAATAAAATGTGAAAAAAATATTTCTACATCCCATGGCCTTTCCCAACCATTTAAATTTTTCTCTTACAGGTCTAACACTTCCGAAAAACCAATACAACGCCCACCCGGAACAATATATAAAGCTTAACGAACCGTTCACTGGGTACTTACACGTACGTAAATCCCTATTGATTTACCTGTTTTTACAAGGAAATAAAATGTGAAAAAAATATTTCTACATCCCATGGCCTTTCCCAACCATTTAAATTTTTCTCTTACAGGTCTAACACTTCCGAAAAACCAATACAACACCCACCTGGAACAATATATAAAGCTAAACGAACTGTTCAATGGACACTTATCCTTACGAAAATCCCTATTGATTTACCTGTATTTACACGGAAATAAAATGTAAAAAAAATATTTCTACATCCCATGGCCTTTCCCAACCATTTAAAATTTTCTCTTACAGGTCTAACACTTCAGAAAAACCAATACAACACCTACCCGGAACAATATATAAAGCTAAACGAACCGTTCACTGGGTAGTTACACGTACGAAAATCCCTATTGATTTACCTGTTTTTACAAGGAAATAAAATGTGAAAAAAATATTTCTACATCCCATGGCCTTTCCCAACCATTTAAATTTTTCTCTTACAGGTCTAACACTTCCGAAAAACCAATACAACGCCCACCCGGAACAATATATAAAGCTAAACGAACCGTTCACTGGGCACTTATCTGTACGAAAATCCCTATTGATTTACCTGTTTTTACAAGGAAATAAAATGTGAAAAAAATATTTCTACATCCCATGGCCTTTTCCAACCATTTAAAATTTTCTCTTACAGGTCTAACACTTCCGAAAAACCAATACAACGCCCACCCGGAACAATATATAAAGCTAAACGAACCGTTCACTGGGTACTTATACGTACGAAAATCCCTATTGATTTACCTGTTTTTACAAGGAAATAAAATGTGAAAAAAATATTTCTACATCTCATGGCCTTTCCCAACCATTTAAATTTTTCTCTTACAGGTCTAACACTTCAGAAGAACCAATACAACACCTACCCGGAACAATATATAAAGCTAAACGAACCGTTCACTGGGTAGTTACACGTACGAAAATCCCTATTGATTTACCTGTTTTTACAAGGAAATAAAATGTGAAAAAAATATTTCTACATCCCATGGCCTTTCCCAACCATTTAAATTTTTCTCTTACAGGTCTAACACTTCCGAAAAACCAATACAACGCCCACCCGGAACAATATATAAAGCTAAACGAACCGTTCACTGGGCACTTATCTGTACGAAAATCCCTATTGATTTAGCTGTTTTTACAAGGAAATAAAATGTGAAAAAAAATATTTCTACATCCCATGGCCATTCCCAACCATTTAAATTTTTCTCTTACAGGTCTAACACTTCCGAAAAACCTATACAACGCTCACCCGGAACAATATATAAAGCTAAACGAACCGTTCACTGGGCACTTATCTGTACGAAAATCCCTATTGATTTACCTGTTTTTACAAGGAAATAAAATGTGAAAAAAATATTTCTACATCCCATGGCCTTTCCCAACCATTTAAATTTTTCTCTAACAGGTCTAACACTTCCGAAAAACCAATACAACGCCCACCCGGAACAATATATAAAGCTAAACGAACCGTTCACTGGGCACTTATCCGTACAAAAATCCCTATTGTTTTACCTGTTTTTACAAGGAAATAAAATGTGAAAAAAATATTTCTACATCCCATGGCCTTTCCCAACCATTTAAATTTTTCTCTTACAGGTCTAACACTTCCGAAAAACCAATACAACACCCACCTGGAACAATATATAAAGCTAAACGAACCGTTCAATGGGCACTTATCCTTACGAAAATCCCTATTGATTTACCAGTTTTTACAAGGAAATAAAATGTGAAAAAAATATTTCTACATCCCATGGCCTTTCCCAACCATTTAAATTTTTCTCTTACAGGTCTAACACTTCCGAAAAACCAATACAACGCCCACCCGGAACAATATATGAAGCTAAACTAACCGTTTACTGGGTACTTACACGTACGAAAATCCCTATTGATTTACCTGTTTTTACAAGGAAATAAAATGTGGAAAAAATATTTCTACATCCCATGGCCTTTCCCAACCATTTAAATTTTTCTCTTACAGGTCTAACACTTCCGAAAAACCAATACAACGCACACCCGGAACAATATATAAAGCTAAACGAACCGTTCACTGGGCACTTATCTGTACGAAAATCCCTATTGATTTACCTGTTTTTACAAGGAAATAAAATGTGAAAAAAATATTTCTACATCCCATGGCCATTCCCAACCATTTAAATTTTTCTCTTACAGGTCTAACACTTCCGAAAAACCAATACAACGCCCACCCGGAACAATATATAAAGCTAAACGAACCGTTCACTGGGTAGTTACACGTACGAAAATCCCTATTGATTTACCTGTTTTTACAAGGAAATAAAATGTGAAAAAAATATTTCTACATCCCATGGCCTTTCCCAACCATTTAAATTTTTCTCTTACAGGTCTAACACTTCCGAAAAACCAATACAACGCCCGCCCGGAACAATATATAAAGCAAAACGAACCGTTCACTGGGCACTTATCCGTACGAAAATCCCTATTGATTTACCTGTTTTTACAAGGAAATAAAATGTGAAAAAAATATTTCTACATCCCATGGCCTTTCCCAATCATTTAAATTTTTGTCTTACATGTCTAACACTTCCGAAAAACCAATACAACGCCCACCCGGAACAATATATAAAGCTAAACGAACCGTTCACTGGGCATTTATCTGTACGAAAATCCCTATTGATTTACCTGTTTTTACAAGGAAATAAAATGTGAAAAAAATATTTCTACATCCCATGGCCTTTCCCAACCATTTAAATTTTTCTCTAACAGGTCTAACACTTCCGAAAAACCAATAGAACGCCCACCCGGAACAATATATAAAGCTAAACGAACCGTTCACTGGGTAGTTATCCGTACGAAAATCCCTATTGATTTACCTGTTTTTACAAGGAAATAAAATGTGAAAAAAATATTTCTACATCCCATGGCCTTTCCCAACCATTTAAATTTTTGTCTTACATGTCTAACACTTCCGAAAAACCAATACAACGCCCACCCGGAACAATATATAAAGCTAAACGAACCGTTCACTGGGTACTTACACGTACGTAAATCCCTATTGATTTACCTGTTTTTACAAGGAAATAAAATGTGAAAAAAATATTTCTACATCCCATGGCCTTTCCCAACCATTTAAATTTTTCTCTTACAGGTCTAACACTTCCGAAAAACCAATACAACACCCACCTGGAACAATATATAAAGCTAAACGAACCGTTCAATGGACACTTATCCTTACGAAAATCCCTATTGATTTACCTGTATTTACACGGAAATAAAATGTGAATAAAATATTTCTACATCCCATGGCCTTTCCCAACCATTTAAAATTTTCTCTTACAGGTCTAACACTACGGAAAAACCAATACAACGCCTACCCGGAACAATATATAAAGCTAAACGAACCGTTCACTGGGCACTTATCCGTACGAAAATCCCTATTGATTTACCTGTTTTTACAAGGAAATAAATGTGAAAGAAATATTTCTCCATACCATGGCCTTTCCCAACCATTTAAATTTTTCTCTTACAGGTCTAACACTTCCGAAAAACAAATACAACACCCACCCGGAACAATATATAAAGCTAAACGAACCGTTCACTGGGTATTTATCCATAAGAAAATCCCTATTGATTTACCTGTTTTTACAAGGAAATAAAATGTGAAAAAAATATTTCTACATCCAATGGCCATTCCCAACCATTTAAATTTTTCTCTTACAGGTCTAACACTTCCGAAAAACCAATACAACGCCCACCCGGAACAATATATAAAGCTAAACGAACCGTTCACTGGGTAGTTACACGTACGAAAATCCCTATTGATTTACCTGTTTTTACAAGGGAATAAAATGTGAAAAAAATATTTCTACATCCCATGGCCTTTCCCAACCATTTAAATATTTCTCTTACAGGTCTAACACTTCCGAAAAACCAATACAACGCCCACCCGGAACAATATATAAAGCTAAACGAACCGTTCACTGGGTAGTTACACGTACGAAAATCCCTATTGATTTACCTGTTTTTACAAGGAAATAAAATGTGAAAAAAATATTTCTACATCCCATGGCCTTTCCCAACCATTTAAATTTTTCTCTTACAGGTCTAACACTTCCGAAAAACCAATACAACGCCCGCCCGGAACAATATATAAAGCTAAACGAACTGTTCACTGGGCACTTATCCGTACGAAAATCCCTATTGATTTACCTGTTTTTACAAGGAAATAAAATGTGAAAAAAATATTTCTACATCCCATGGCCTTTCCCAATCATTTAAATTTTTGTCTTACATGTCTAACACTTCCGAAAAACCAATACAACGCCCACCCGGAACAATATATAAAGCTAAACGAACCGTTCACTGGGCACTTATCTGTACGAAAATCCCTATTGATTTACCTGTTTTTACAAGGAAATAAAATGTGAAAAAAATATTTCTACATCCCATGGCCATTCCCAACCATTTAAAATTTTCTCTTACAGGTCTAACACTTCCGAAAAACCAATACAACGCCCACCCGGAACAATATATAAAGCTAAACGAACCGTTCACTGGGTACTTATACGTACGAAAATCCCTATTGATTTACCTGTTTTTACAAGGAAATAAAATGTGAAAAAAATATTTCTAAATCCCATGGCCTTTCCCAACCATTTAAATTTTTCTCTTACAGGTCTAACACTTCCGAAAAACCAATACAACGCCCACCCGGAACAATATATAAAGCTAAACGAACCGTTCACTGGGTAGTTACACGTACGAAAATCCCTATTGATTTACCTGTTTTTACAAGGAAATAAAATGTGAAAAAAATATTTCTACATCCCATGGCCTTTCCCAACCATTTAAATTTTTCTCTTACAGGTCTAACACTTCCGAAAAACCAATACAACGCCCGCCCGGAACAATATATAAAGCAAAACGAACCGTTCACTGGGCACTTATCCGTACGAAAATCCCTATTGATTTACCTGTTTTTACAAGGAAATAAAATGTGAAAAAAATATTTCTACATCCCATGGCCTTTCCCAATCATTTAAATTTTTGTCTTACATGTCTAACACTTCCGAAAAACCAATACAACGCCCACCCGGAACAATATATAAAGCTAAACGAACCGTTCACTGGGCATTTATCTGTACGAAAATCCCTATTGATTTACCTGTTTTTACAAGGAAATAAAATGTGAAAAAAATATTTCTACATCCCATGGCCTTTCCCAACCATTTAAATTTTTCTCTAACAGGTCTAACACTTCCGAAAAACCAATAGAACGCCCACCCGGAACAATATATAAAGCTAAACGAACCGTTCACTGGGTAGTTATCCGTACGAAAATCCCTATTGATTTACCTGTTTTTACAAGGAAATAAAATGTGAAAAAAATATTTCTACATCCCATGGCCTTTCCCAACCATTTAAATTTTTGTCTTACATGTCTAACACTTCCGAAAAACCAATACAACGCCCACCCGGAACAATATATAAAGCTAAACGAACCGTTCACTGGGTACTTACACGTACGTAAATCCCTATTGATTTACCTGTTTTTACAAGGAAATAAAATGTGAAAAAAATATTTCTACATCCCATGGCCTTTCCCAACCATTTAAATTTTTCTCTTACAGGTCTAACACTTCCGAAAAACCAATACAACACCCACCTGGAACAATATATAAAGCTAAACGAACCGTTCAATGGACACTTATCCTTACGAAAATCCCTATTGATTTACCTGTATTTACACGGAAATAAAATGTGAATAAAATATTTCTACATCCCATGGCATTTCCCAACAATTTAAAATTTTCTCTTACAGGTCTAACACTACGGAAAAACCAATACAACGCCTACCCGGAACAATATATAAAGCTAAACGAACCGTTCACTGGGCACTTATCCGTACGAAAATCCCTATTGATTTACCTGTTTTTACAAGGAAATAAATGTGAAAGAAATATTTCTCCATACCATGGCCTTTCCCAACCATTTAAATTTTTCTCTTACAGGTCTAACACTTCCGAAAAACAAATACAACACCCACCCGGAACAATATATAAAGCTAAACGAACCGTTCACTGGGTATTTATCCATAAGAAAATCCCTATTGATTTACCTGTTTTTACAAGGAAATAAAATGTGAAAAAAATATTTCTACATCCAATGGCCATTCCCAACCATTTAAATTTTTCTCTTACAGGTCTAACACTTCCGAAAAACCAATACAACGCCCACCCGGAACAATATATAAAGCTAAACGAACCGTTCACTGGGTAGTTACACGTACGAAAATCCCTATTGATTTACCTGTTTTTACAAGGGAATAAAATGTGAAAAAAATATTTCTACATCCCATGGCCTTTCCCAACCATTTAAATATTTCTCTTACAGGTCTAACACTTCCGAAAAACCAATACAACGCCCACCCGGAACAATATATAAAGCTAAACGAACCGTTCACTGGGTAGTTACACGTACGAAAATCCCTATTGATTTACCTGTTTTTACAAGGAAATAAAATGTGAAAAAAATATTTCTACATCCCATGGCCTTTCCCAACCATTTAAATTTTTCTCTTACAGGTCTAACACTTCCGAAAAACCAATACAACGCCCGCCCGGAACAATATATAAAGCTAAACGAACTGTTCACTGGGCACTTATCCGTACGAAAATCCCTATTGATTTACCTGTTTTTACAAGGAAATAAAATGTGAAAAAAATATTTCTACATCCCATGGCCTTTCCCAATCATTTAAATTTTTGTCTTACATGTCTAACACTTCCGAAAAACCAATACAACGCCCACCCGGAACAATATATAAAGCTAAACGAACCGTTCACTGGGCACTTATCTGTACGAAAATCCCTATTGATTTACCTGTTTTTACAAGGAAATAAAATGTGAAAAAAATATTTCTACATCCCATGGCCATTCCCAACCATTTAAAATTTTCTCTTACAGGTCTAACACTTCCGAAAAACCAATACAACGCCCACCCGGAACAATATATAAAGCTAAACGAACCGTTCACTGGGTACTTATACGTACGAAAATCCCTATTGATTTACCTGTTTTTACAAGGAAATAAAATGTGAAAAAAATATTTCTACATCCCATGGCCTTTCCCAACCATTTAAATTTTTCTCTTACAGGTCTAACACTTCGGATAAACCAATACAACGCCTACCCGGAACAATATATAAAGCTAAACGAACCGTTCACTGGGCACTTATCCGTACGAAAATCCCTATTGATTTACCTGTTTTTACAAGGAAATAAAATGTGAAAAAAATATTTCTACATATCATGGCCTTTCCCATCCATTTAAATTTTTCTCTTACAGGTCTAACACTTCCGAAAAACAAATACAACACCCACCCGGAACAATATATAAAGCTAAACGAACTGTTAACTGGGTACTTATCCGTAAGAAAATCCCTATTGATTTATCTGTTTTTACAAGGAAGTAAAATGTGAAAAAAATATTTCTACATCCCATGGCCTTTCCCCAAGCATTTAAATTTTTCTCTTACAGGTCTAACACTTCCGAAAAACCAATACAACGCCCACCCGGAACAATATATAAAGCTAAACGAACCGTTCACTGGGCACTTATCCGTACGAAAATCCCTATTGATTTACCTGTTTTTACAAGGAAATAAAATGTGAAAAAAATATTTCTACATCCCATGGCCTTTCCCAACCATTTAAATTTTTGTCTTACATGTCTAACACTTCCGAAAAACCAATACAACGCCCACCCGGAACAATATATAAAGCTAAACGAACCGTTCACTGGGTACTTATGCGTACGAAAATCCCTATTGATTTACCAGTTTTTACAAGGAAATAAAATATGAAAAAAATATTTCTACATCCCATGGCCTTTCCCAACCATTTAAATTTTTCTCTTACAGGTCTAACACTTCCGAAAAACCAATACAACGCCCACCCGGAACAATATATAAAGCTAAACGAACCGTTCACTGGGTACTTATACGTACGAAAATCCCTATTGATTTACCTGTTTTTACAAGGAAATAAAATGTGAAAAAAATATTTCTACATCCCATGGCCTTTCCCAACCATTTAAATTTTTCTCTTACAGGTCTAACACTTCCGAAAAACCAATACAACGCCCACCCGGAACAATATATAAAGCTAAACGAACCGTTCACTGGGTACTTATACGTATGAAAATCCCTATTGATTTACCTGTTTTTACAAGGAAATAAAATGTGAAAAAAATATTTCTACATACCATGGCCTTTCCCATCCATTCAAATTTTTCTCTTACAGGTCTAACACTTCCGAAAAACAAATACAACACCCACCCGGAACAATATATAAAGCTAAACGAACCGTTAACTGTGTACTTATCCGTAAGAAAATCCCTATTGATTTATCTGTTTTTACAAGGAAGTAAAATGTGAAAAAAATATTTCTACATCCCATGGCCTTTCCCAACCATTTAAATTTTTGTCTTACATGTCTAACACTTCCGAAAAACCAATACAACGCCCACCCGGAACAATATATAAAGCTAAACGAACCGTTCACTGGGCACTTATCCGTACGAAAATCCCTATTGATTTACCTGTTTTTACAAGGAAATAAAATGTGAAAAAAATATTTCTACATCCCATAGCCTTTCCCAACCATTTAAATTTTTGTCTTACATGTCTAACACTTCCGAAAAACCAATACAACGCCCACCCGGAACAATATATAAAGCTAAACGAACCGTTCACTGGGTACTTATGCGTACGAAAATCCCTATTGATTTACCAGTTTTTACAAGGAAATAAAATATGAAAAAAATATTTCTACATCCCATGGCCTTTCCCAACCATTTAAATTTTTCTCTTACAGGTCTAACACTTCCGAAAAACCAATACAACGCCCACCCGGAACAATATATAAAGCTAAACGAACCGTTCACTGGGTACTTATACGTACGAAAATCCCTATTGATTTACCTGTTTTTACAAGGAAATAAAATGTGAAAAAAATATTTCTACATCCCATGGCCTTTCCCAACCATTTAAATTTTTCTCTTACAGGTCTAACACTTCGGAAAAACCAATACAACGCCTACCCGGAACAATATATAAAGCTAAACGAACCGTTCACTGGGCACTTATCCGTACGAAAATCCCTATTGATTTACCTGTTTTTACAAGGAAATAAAATGTGAAAAAAATATTTCTACATCCCATGGCCTTTCCCAACCATTTAAATTTTTGTCTTACATGTCTAACACTTCCGAAAAACCAATACAACGCCCACCCGGAACAATATATAAAGCTAAACGAACCGTTCACTGGGTACTTATGCGTACGAAAATCCCTATTGATTTACCAGTTTTTACAAGGAAATAAAATATGAAAAAAATATTTCTACATCCCATGGCCTTTCCCAACCATTTAAATTTTTCTCTTACAGGTCTAACACTTCCGAAAAACCAATACAACGCCCACCCGGAACAATATATAAAGCTAAACGAACCGTTCACTGGGTACTTATACGTACGAAAATCCCTATTGATTTACCTGTTTTTACAAGGAAATAAAATGTGAAAAAAATATTTCTACATCCCATGGCCTTTCCCAACCATTTAAATTTTTCTCTTACAGGTCTAACACTTCCGAAAAACCAATACAACGCCCACCCGGAACAATATATAAAGCTAAACGAACCGTTCACTGGGTACTTATACGTATGAAAATCCCTATTGATTTACCTGTTTTTACAAGGAAATAAAATGTGAAAAAAATATTTCTACATACCATGGCCTTTCCCATCCATTCAAATTTTTCTCTTACAGGTCTAACACTTCCGAAAAACAAATACAACACCCACCCGGAACAATATATAAAGCTAAACGAACCGTTAACTGTGTACTTATCCGTAAGAAAATCCCTATTGATTTATCTGTTTTTACAAGGAAGTAAAATGTGAAAAAAATATTTCTACATCCCATGGCCTTTCCCAACCATTTAAATTTTTGTCTTACATGTCTAACACTTCCGAAAAACCAATACAACGCCCACCCGGAACAATATATAAAGCTAAACGAACCGTTCACTGGGCACTTATCCGTACGAAAATCCCTATTGATTTACCTGTTTTTACAAGGAAATAAAATGTGAAAAAAATATTTCTACATCCCATGGCCATTCCCAACCATTTAAAATTTTCTCTTACAGGTCTAACACTTCCGAAAAACCAATACAACGCCCACCCGGAACAATATATAAAGCTAAACGAACCGTTCACTGGGTACTTATACGTACGAAAATCCCTATTGATTTACCTGTTTTTACAAGGAAATATAATGTGAAAAAAATATTTCTACATCCCATGGCCTTTCCCAACCATTTAAATTTTTCTCTTACAGGTCTAACACTTCCGAAAAACCAATACAACGCCCACCCGGAACAATATATAAAGCTAAACGAACCGTTCACTGGGTAGTTACACGTACGAAAATCCCTATTGATTTACCTGTTTTTACAAGGAAATAAAATGTGAAAAAAATATTTCTACATCCCATGGCCTTTCCCAACCATTTAAATTTTTCTCTTACAGGTCTAACACTTCCGAAAAACCAATACAACGCCCGCCCGGAACAATATATAAAGCAAAACGAACCGTTCACTGGGCACTTATCCGTACGAAAATCCCTATTGATTTACCTGTTTTTACAAGGAAATAAAATGTGAAAAAAATATTTCTACATCCCATGGCCTTTCCCAATCATTTAAATTTTTGTCTTACATGTCTAACACTTCCGAAAAACCAATACAACGCCCACCCGGAACAATATATAAAGCTAAACGAACCGTTCACTGGGCATTTATCTGTACGAAAATCCCTATTGATTTACCTGTTTTTACAAGGAAATAAAATGTGAAAAAAATATTTCTACATCCCATGGCCTTTCCCAACCATTTAAATTTTTCTCTAACAGGTCTAACACTTCCGAAAAACCAATAGAACGCCCACCCGGAACAATATATAAAGCTAAACGAACCGTTCACTGGGTAGTTATCCGTACGAAAATCCCTATTGATTTACCTGTTTTTACAAGGAAATAAAATGTGAAAAAAATATTTCTACATCCCATGGCCTTTCCCAACCATTTAAATTTTTGTCTTACATGTCTAACACTTCCGAAAAACCAATACAACGCCCACCCGGAACAATATATAAAGCTAAACGAACCGTTCACTGGGTACTTACACGTACGTAAATCCCTATTGATTTACCTGTTTTTACAAGGAAATAAAATGTGAAAAAAATATTTCTACATCCCATGGCCTTTCCCAACCATTTAAATTTTTCTCTTACAGGTCTAACACTTCCGAAAAACCAATACAACACCCACCTGGAACAATATATAAAGCTAAACGAACCGTTCAATGGACACTTATCCTTACGAAAATCCCTATTGATTTACCTGTATTTACACGGAAATAAAATGTGAATAAAATATTTCTACATCCCATGGCATTTCCCAACAATTTAAAATTTTCTCTTACAGGTCTAACACTACGGAAAAACCAATACAACGCCTACCCGGAACAATATATAAAGCTAAACGAACCGTTCACTGGGCACTTATCCGTACGAAAATCCCTATTGATTTACCTGTTTTTACAAGGAAATAAATGTGAAAGAAATATTTCTCCATACCATGGCCTTTCCCAACCATTTAAATTTTTCTCTTACAGGTCTAACACTTCCGAAAAACAAATACAACACCCACCCGGAACAATATATAAAGCTAAACGAACCGTTCACTGGGTATTTATCCATAAGAAAATCCCTATTGATTTACCTGTTTTTACAAGGAAATAAAATGTGAAAAAAATATTTCTACATCCAATGGCCATTCCCAACCATTTAAATTTTTCTCTTACAGGTCTAACACTTCCGAAAAACCAATACAACGCCCACCCGGAACAATATATAAAGCTAAACGAACCGTTCACTGGGTAGTTACACGTACGAAAATCCCTATTGATTTACCTGTTTTTACAAGGGAATAAAATGTGAAAAAAATATTTCTACATCCCATGGCCTTTCCCAACCATTTAAATATTTCTCTTACAGGTCTAACACTTCCGAAAAACCAATACAACGCCCACCCGGAACAATATATAAAGCTAAACGAACCGTTCACTGGGTAGTTACACGTACGAAAATCCCTATTGATTTACCTGTTTTTACAAGGAAATAAAATGTGAAAAAAATATTTCTACATCCCATGGCCTTTCCCAACCATTTAAATTTTTCTCTTACAGGTCTAACACTTCCGAAAAACCAATACAACGCCCGCCCGGAACAATATATAAAGCTAAACGAACTGTTCACTGGGCACTTATCCGTACGAAAATCCCTATTGATTTACCTGTTTTTACAAGGAAATAAAATGTGAAAAAAATATTTCTACATCCCATGGCCTTTCCCAATCATTTAAATTTTTGTCTTACATGTCTAACACTTCCGAAAAACCAATACAACGCCCACCCGGAACAATATATAAAGCTAAACGAACCGTTCACTGGGCACTTATCTGTACGAAAATCCCTATTGATTTACCTGTTTTTACAAGGAAATAAAATGTGAAAAAAATATTTCTACATCCCATGGCCATTCCCAACCATTTAAAATTTTCTCTTACAGGTCTAACACTTCCGAAAAACCAATACAACGCCCACCCGGAACAATATATAAAGCTAAACGAACCGTTCACTGGGTACTTATACGTACGAAAATCCCTATTGATTTACCTGTTTTTACAAGGAAATAAAATGTGAAAAAAATATTTCTACATCCCATGGCCTTTCCCAACCATTTAAATTTTTCTCTTACAGGTCTAACACTTCGGATAAACCAATACAACGCCTACCCGGAACAATATATAAAGCTAAACGAACCGTTCACTGGGCACTTATCCGTACGAAAATCCCTATTGATTTACCTGTTTTTACAAGGAAATAAAATGTGAAAAAAATATTTCTACATATCATGGCCTTTCCCATCCATTTAAATTTTTCTCTTACAGGTCTAACACTTCCGAAAAACAAATACAACACCCACCCGGAACAATATATAAAGCTAAACGAACTGTTAACTGGGTACTTATCCGTAAGAAAATCCCTATTGATTTATCTGTTTTTACAAGGAAGTAAAATGTGAAAAAAATATTTCTACATCCCATGGCCTTTCCCCAAGCATTTAAATTTTTCTCTTACAGGTCTAACACTTCCGAAAAACCAATACAACGCCCACCCGGAACAATATATAAAGCTAAACGAACCGTTCACTGGGCACTTATCCGTACGAAAATCCCTATTGATTTACCTGTTTTTACAAGGAAATAAAATGTGAAAAAAATATTTCTACATCCCATGGCCTTTCCCAACCATTTAAATTTTTGTCTTACATGTCTAACACTTCCGAAAAACTAATACAACGCCCACCCGGAACAATATATAAAGCTAAACGAACCGTTCACTGGGTACTTATGCGTACGAAAATCCCTATTGATTTACCAGTTTTTACAAGGAAATAAAATATGAAAAAAATATTTCTACATCCCATGGCCTTTCCCAACCATTTAAATTTTTCTCTTACAGGTCTAACACTTCCGAAAAACCAATACAACGCCCACCCGGAACAATATATAAAGCTAAACGAACCGTTCACTGGGTACTTATACGTACGAAAATCCCTATTGATTTACCTGTTTTTACAAGGAAATAAAATGTGAAAAAAATATTTCTACATCCCATGGCCTTTCCCAACCATTTAAATTTTTCTCTTACAGGTCTAACACTTCCGAAAAACCAATACAACGCCCACCCGGAACAATATATAAAGCTAAACGAACCGTTCACTGGGTACTTATACGTATGAAAATCCCTATTGATTTACCTGTTTTTACAAGGAAATAAAATGTGAAAAAAATATTTCTACATACCATGGCCTTTCCCATCCATTCAAATTTTTCTCTTACAGGTCTAACACTTCCGAAAAACAAATACAACACCCACCCGGAACAATATATAAAGCTAAACGAACCGTTAACTGTGTACTTATCCGTAAGAAAATCCCTATTGATTTATCTGTTTTTACAAGGAAGTAAAATGTGAAAAAAATATTTCTACATCCCATGGCCTTTCCCAACCATTTAAATTTTTGTCTTACATGTCTAACACTTCCGAAAAACCAATACAACGCCCACCCGGAACAATATATAAAGCTAAACGAACCGTTCACTGGGCACTTATCCGTACGAAAATCCCTATTGATTTACCTGTTTTTACAAGGAAATAAAATGTGAAAAAAATATTTCTACATCCCATAGCCTTTCCCAACCATTTAAATTTTTGTCTTACATGTCTAACACTTCCGAAAAACCAATACAACGCCCACCCGGAACAATATATAAAGCTAAACGAACCGTTCACTGGGTACTTATGCGTACGAAAATCCCTATTGATTTACCAGTTTTTACAAGGAAATAAAATATGAAAAAAATATTTCTACATCCCATGGCCTTTCCCAACCATTTAAATTTTTCTCTTACAGGTCTAACACTTCCGAAAAACCAATACAACGCCCACCCGGAACAATATATAAAGCTAAACGAACCGTTCACTGGGTACTTATACGTACGAAAATCCCTATTGATTTACCTGTTTTTACAAGGAAATAAAATGTGAAAAAAATATTTCTACATCCCATGGCCTTTCCCAACCATTTAAATTTTTCTCTTACAGGTCTAACACTTCGGAAAAACCAATACAACGCCTACCCGGAACAATATATAAAGCTAAACGAACCGTTCACTGGGCACTTATCCGTACGAAAATCCCTATTGATTTACCTGTTTTTACAAGGAAATAAAATGTGAAAAAAATATTTCTACATCCCATGGCCTTTCCCAACCATTTAAATTTTTGTCTTACATGTCTAACACTTCCGAAAAACCAATACAACGCCCACCCGGAACAATATATAAAGCTAAACGAACCGTTCACTGGGTACTTATGCGTACGAAAATCCCTATTGATTTACCAGTTTTTACAAGGAAATAAAATATGAAAAAAATATTTCTACATCCCATGGCCTTTCCCAACCATTTAAATTTTTCTCTTACAGGTCTAACACTTCCGAAAAACCAATACAACGCCCACCCGGAACAATATATAAAGCTAAACGAACCGTTCACTGGGTACTTATACGTACGAAAATCCCTATTGATTTACCTGTTTTTACAAGGAAATAAAATGTGAAAAAAATATTTCTACATCCCATGGCCTTTCCCAACCATTTAAATTTTTCTCTTACAGGTCTAACACTTCCGAAAAACCAATACAACGCCCACCCGGAACAATATATAAAGCTAAACGAACCGTTCACTGGGTACTTATACGTATGAAAATCCCTATTGATTTACCTGTTTTTACAAGGAAATAAAATGTGAAAAAAATATTTCTACATACCATGGCCTTTCCCATCCATTCAAATTTTTCTCTTACAGGTCTAACACTTCCGAAAAACAAATACAACACCCACCCGGAACAATATATAAAGCTAAACGAACCGTTAACTGTGTACTTATCCGTAAGAAAATCCCTATTGATTTATCTGTTTTTACAAGGAAGTAAAATGTGAAAAAAATATTTCTACATCCCATGGCCTTTCCCAACCATTTAAATTTTTGTCTTACATGTCTAACACTTCCGAAAAACCAATACAACGCCCACCCGGAACAATATATAAAGCTAAACGAACCGTTCACTGGGCACTTATCCGTACGAAAATCCCTATTGATTTACCTGTTTTTACAAGGAAATAAAATGTGAAAAAAATATTTCTACATCCCATAGCCTTTCCCAACCATTTAAATTTTTGTCTTACATGTCTAACACTTCCGAAAAACCAATACAACGCCCACCCGGAACAATATATAAAGCTAAACGAACCGTTCACTGGGTACTTATGCGTACGAAAATCCCTATTGATTTACCAGTTTTTACAAGGAAATAAAATATGAAAAAAATATTTCTACATCCCATGGCCTTTCCCAACCATTTAAATTTTTCTCTTACAGGTCTAACACTTCCGAAAAACCAATACAACGCCCACCCGGAACAATATATAAAGCTAAACGAACCGTTCACTGGGTACTTATACGTACGAAAATCCCTATTGATTTACCTGTTTTTACAAGGAAATAAAATGTGAAAAAAATATTTCTACATCCCATGGCCTTTCCCAACCATTTAAATTTTTCTCTTACAGGTCTAACACTTCGGAAAAACCAATACAACGCCTACCCGGAACAATATATAAAGCTAAACGAACCGTTCACTGGGCACTTATCCGTACGAAAATCCCTATTGATTTACCTGTTTTTACAAGGAAATAAAATGTGAAAAAAATATTTCTACATCCCATGGCCATTCCCAACCATATAAAATTTTCTCTTACAGGTCTAACACTTCCGAAAAACCAATACAACGCCCACCCGGAACAATATATAAAGCTAAACGAACCGTTCACTGGGTACTTATACGTACGAAAATCCCTATTGATTTACCTGTTTTTACAAGGAAATAAAATGTGAAAAAAATATTTCTACATCCCATGGCCTTTCCCAACCATTTAAATTTTTCTCTTACAGGTCTAACACTTCCGAAAAACCAATACAACGCACACCCGGAACAATATATAAAGCTAAACGAACCGTTCACTGGGTACTTATACGTACGAAAATCCCTATTGATTTACCTGTTTTTACAAGGAAATAAAATGTGAAAAAAATATTTCTACATCCCATGGCCTTTCCCAACCATTTAAATTTTTCTCTTACAGGTCTAACACTTCCGAAAAACCAATACAACGCACACCCGGAACAATATATAAAGCTAAACGAACCGTTCACTGGGCACTTATCTGTACGAAAATCCCTATTGATTTACCTGTTTTTACAAGGAAGTAAAATGTGAAAAAAATATTTCTACATCCCATGGCCTTTCCCAAGCATTTAAATTTTTCTCTTACAGGTCTAACACTTCCGAAAAACCAATACAACGCCCACCCGGAACAATATATAAAGCTAAACGAACCGTTAACTGGGTACTTATCCGTAAGAAAATCCCTATTGATTTATCTGTTTTTACAAGGAAGTAAAATGTGAAAAAAATATTTCTACATCCCATGGCCTTTCCCAACCATTTAAATTTTTGTCTTACATGTCTAACACTTCCGAAAAACCAATACAACGCCCACCCGGAACAATATATAAAGCTAAACGAACCGTTCACTGGGCACTTATCTGTACGAAAATCCCTATTGATTTACCTGTTTTTACAAGGAAATAAAATGTGAAAAAAATATTTCTACATACCATGGCCTTTCCCAACCATTTAAATTTTTCTCTTACAGGTCTAACACTTCCGAAAAACAAATACAACACCCACCCGGAACAATATATAAAGCTAAACGAACCGTTAACTGGGTACTTATCCGTAAGAAAATCCCTATTGATTTATCTGTTTTTACAAGGAAGTAAAATGTGAAAAAAATATTTCTACATCCCATGGCCTTTCCCAACCATTTAAATTTTTCTCTTACAGGTCTAACCCTTCTGAAAAACCAATACAACGCCCACCCGGAACAATATATAAAGATAAACGAACCGTTCACTGGGCACTTATCCGTACAAAAATCCCTATTGTTTTACCTGTTTTTACAAGGAAGTAAAATGTGAAAAAAATATTTCTACATCCCATGGCCTTTCCCAACCATTTAAATTTTTGTCTTACATGTCTAACACTTCCGAAAAACCAATACAACGCCCACCCGGAACAATATATAAAGCTAAACGAACCGTTCACTGGGCACTTATCCGTACGAAAATCCCTATTGATTTACCTGTTTTTACAAGGAAATAAAATGTGAAAAAAATATTTCTACATACCATGGCCTTTCCCAACCATTTAAATTTTTCTCTTACAGGTCTAACACTTCCGAAAAACAAATACAACACCCACCCGGAACAATATATAAAGCTAAACGAACCGTTAACTGGGTACTTATCCGTAAGAAAATCCCTATTGATTTATCTGTTTTTACAAGGAAGTAAAATGTGAAAAAAATATTTCTACATCCCATGGCCTTTCCCAACCATTTAAATTTTTCTCTTACAGGTCTAACCCTTCTGAAAAACCAATACAACGCCCACCCGGAACAATATATAAAGATAAACGAACCGTTCACTGGGCACTTATCCGTACAAAAATCCCTATTGTTTTACCTGTTTTTACAAGGAAATAAAATGTGAAAAAAATATTTCTACATCCCATGGCCTTTCCCAACCATTTAAATATTTCTCTTACAGGTCTAACACTTCTGAAAAACCAATACAACGCCCACCCGGAACAATATATAAAGCTAAACGAACCGTTCACTGGGTACTTATACGTACGAAAATCCCTATTGATTTACCTGTTTTTACAAGGAAATAAAATGTGAAAAAAATATTTCTACATCCCATGGCCTTTCCCAACCATTTAAATTTTTCTCTTTCAGGTCTAACACTTCGGAAAAACCAATACAACGCCTACCCGGAACAATATATAAAGCTAAACGAACCGTTCACTGGGCACTTATCCGTACGAAAATCCCTATTGATTTACCTGTTTTTACAAGGAAATAAAATGTGAAAAAAATATTTCTACATACCATGGCCTTTCCCATCCATTTAAATTTTTCTCTTACAGGTCTAACACTTCCGAAAAACAAATACAACACCCACCCGGAACAATATATAAAGCTAAACGAACCGTTAACTGTGTACTTATCCGTAAGAAAATCCCTATTGATTTATCTGTTTTTACAAGGAAGTAAAATGTGAAAAAAATATTTCTACATCCCATGGCCTTTCCCAACCATTTAAATTTTTGTCTTACATGTCTAACACTTCCGAAAAACCAATACAACGCCCACCCGGAACAATATATAAAGCTAAACGAACCGTTCACTGGGCACTTATCCGTACGAAAATCCCTATTGATTTACCTGTTTTTACAAGGAAATAAAATGTGAAAAAAATATTTCTACATCCCATAGCCTTTCCCAACCATTTAAATTTTTGTCTTACATGTCTAACACTTCCGAAAAACCAATACAACGCCCACCCGGAACAATATATAAAGCTAAACGAACCGTTCACTGGGTACTTATGCGTACGAAAATCCCTATTGATTTACCAGTTTTTACAAGGAAATAAAATATGAAAAAAATATTTCTACATCCCATGGCCTTTCCCAACCATTTAAATTTTTCTCTTACAGGTCTAACACTTCCGAAAAACCAATACAACGCCCACCCGGAACAATATATAAAGCTAAACGAACCGTTCACTGGGTACTTATACGTACGAAAATCCCTATTGATTTACCTGTTTTTACAAGGAAATAAAATGTGAAAAAAATATTTCTACATCCCATGGCCTTTCCCAACCATTTAAATTTTTCTCTTACAGGTCTAACACTTCGGAAAAACCAATACAACGCCTACCCGGAACAATATATAAAGCTAAACGAACCGTTCACTGGGCACTTATCCGTACGAAAATCCCTATTGATTTACCTGTTTTTACAAGGAAATAAAATGTGAAAAAAATATTTCTACATCCCATGGCCATTCCCAACCATATAAAATTTTCTCTTACAGGTCTAACACTTCCGAAAAACCAATACAACGCCCACCCGGAACAATATATAAAGCTAAACGAACCGTTCACTGGGTACTTATACGTACGAAAATCCCTATTGATTTACCTGTTTTTACAAGGAAATAAAATGTGAAAAAAATATTTCTACATCCCATGGCCTTTCCCAACCATTTAAATTTTTCTCTTACAGGTCTAACACTTCGGAAAAACCAATGCAACGCCTACCCGGAACAATATATAAAGCTAAACGAACCGTTCACTGGGCACTTATCCGTACGAAAATCCCTATTGATTTACCTGTTTTTACAAGGAAATAAAATGTGAAAAAAATATTTCTACATACCATGGCCTTTCCCATCCATTTAAATTTTTCTCTTACAGGTCTAACACTTCTGAGAAACCAATACAACGCCCACCCGGAACAATATATAAAGCTAAACGAACCGTTCACTGGGTACTTATCCGTACAAAAATCCCTATTGATTTTCCAGTTTTTACAAGGAAATAAAATATGAAAAAAATATTTCTGCATCCCATGGCCTTTCCCAACCATTTAAATTTTTCTCTTACAGGTCTAACCCTTCTGAAAAACCAATACAACGCCCACCCGGAACAATATATAAAGCTAAACGAACCGTTCACTGGGCACTTATCCGTACAAAAATCCCTATTGTTTTACCTGTTTTTACAAGGAAATAAAATGTGAAAAAAATATTTCTACATCCCATGGCCTTTCCCAACCATTTAAATTTTTCTCTTACAGGTCTAACACTTCTGAAAAACCAATACAACGCCCACCCGGAACAATATATAAAGCTAAACGAACCGTTCACTGGGTACTTATACGTACGAAAATCCCTATTGATTTACCTGTTTTTACAAGGAAATAAAATGTGAAAAAAATATTTCTACATCCCATGGCCTTTCCCAACCATTTAAATTTTTCTCTTACAGGTCTAACACTTCGGAAAAACCAATACAACGCCTACCCGGAACAATATATAAAGCTAAACGAACCGTTCACTGGGCACTTATCCGTACGAAAATCCCTATTGATTTACCTGTTTTTACAAGGAAATAAAATGTGAAAAAAATATTTCTACATACCATGGCCTTTCCCATCCATTTAAATTTTTCTCTTACAGGTCTAACACTTCCGAAAAACAAATACAACACCCACCCGGAACAATATATAAAGCTAAACGAACCGTTCACTGGGTACTTATACGTACGAAAATCCCTATTGATTTACCTGTTTTTACAAGGAAATAAAATGTGAAAAAAATATTTCTACATCCCATGGCCTTTCCCAACCATTTAAATTTTTCTCTTACAGGTCTAACACTTCGGAAAAACCAATACAACGCCTACCCGGAACAATATATAAAGCTAAACGAACCGTTCACTGGGCACTTATCCGTACGAAAATCCCTATTGATTTACCTGTTTTTACAAGGAAATAAAATGTGAAAAAAATATTTCTACATACCATGGCCTTTCCCATCCATTTAAATTTTTCTCTTACAGGTCTAACACTTCCGAAAAACAAATACAACACCCACCCGGAACAATATATAAAGCTAAACGAACCGTTAACTGGGTACTTATCCGTAAGAAAATCCCTATTGATTTATCTGTTTTTACAAGGAAGTAAAATGTGAAAAAAATATTTCTACATCCCATGGCCTTTCCCAAGCATTTAAATTTTTCTCTTACAGGTCTAACACTTCCGAAAAACCAATACAATGCCCACCCGGAACAATATATAAAGCTAAACGAACTGTTCACTGGGTACTTATCCGTACGAAAATTCCTATTGATTTACCTGTTTTTACAAGGAAATAAGATGTGAAAAAAATATTTCTACATCCAATGGCCTTTCCCAACCATTGAAATTTTTCTCTTACAGGTCTAACACTTCTGAGAAACCAATACAACGCCCACCCTGAACAATATACAAAGCTAAACGAACCGTTCACTGGGTACTTATCCGTACGAAAATCCCTATTGATTTACCTGTTTTTACAAGGAAATAAAATGTGAAAAAAATATTTCTACATACCATGGCCTTTCCCATCCATTTAAATTTTTCTCTTACAGGTCTAACACTTCCGAAAAACAAATACAACACCCACCCGGAACAATATATAAAGCTAAACGAACCGTTAACTGTGTACTTATCCGTAAGTAAATCCCTATTGATTTATCTGTTTTTACAAGGAAGTAAAATGTGAAAAAAATATTTCTACATCCCATGGCCTTTTCCAAGCATTTAAATTTTTCTCTTACAGGTCTAACACTTCCGAAAAACCAATACAACGCCCACCCGGAACAATATATAAAGCTAAACGAACTGTTCACTGGGTACTTATCCGTACGAAAATTCCTATTGATTTACCTGTTTTTACAAGGAAATAAAATGTGGAAAAAATATTTCTACATCCCATGGCCTTTCCCAACCATTTAAATTTTTCTCTTACAGGTCTAACACTTCCGAAAAACCAATACAAAGCCCACCCGGAACAATATATAAAGCTAAACGAACCGTTCACTGGGCACTTATCCGTACGAAAATCCCTATTGATTTACCTGTTTTTACAAGGAAATAAAATGTGAAAAAAATATTTCTACATCCAATGGCCTTTCCCAACCATTTAAATTTTTCTCTTACAGGTCTAACACTTCCGAGAAACCAATACAACGCCCACCCGGAACAATATATAAAGCTAAACGAACCGTTCACTGGGTACTTATCCGTACGAAAATCCCTATTGATTTACCAGTTTTTACAAGGAAATAAAATATGAAAAAAATATTTCTACATCCCATGGCCTTTCCCAACCATTTAAATTTTTCTCTTACAGGTCTAACACTTCTGAAAAACCAATACAACGCCCACACGGAACAATATATAAAGCTAAACGAACCGTTCACTGGGCACTTATCCGTACAAAAATCCCTATTGTTTTACCTGTTTTTACAAGGAAATAAAATGTGAAAAAAATATTTCTACATCCCATGGCCTTTCCCAACCATTTAAATTTTTCTCTTACAGGTCTAACACTTCCGAAAAACCAATACAACGCCCACCCGGAACAATATATAAAGCTAAACGAACCGTTCACTGGGCACTTATCCGTACGAAAATCCCTATTGATTTACCTGTTTTTACAAGGAAATAAAATGTGAAAAAAATATTTCTACATACCATGGCCTTTCCCATCCATTTAAATTTTTCTCTTACAGGTCTAACACTTCCGAAAAACAAATACAACACCCACCCGGAACAATATATAAAGCTAAACGAACCGTTAACTGGGTACTTATCCGTAAGAAAATCCCTATTGATTTATCTGTTTTTACAAGGAAGTAAAATGTGAAAAAAATATTTCTACATCCCATGGCCTTTCCCAAGCATTTAAATTTTTCTCTTACAGGTCTAACACTTCCGAAAAACCAATACAATGCCCACCCGGAACAATATATAAAGCTAAACGAACTGTTCACTGGGTACTTATCCGTACGAAAATTCCTATTGATTTACCTGTTTTTACAAGGAAATAAAATGTGAAAAAAATATTTCTACATCCCATGGCCTTTCCCAACCATTTAAATTTTTCTCTTACAGGTCTAACACTTCCGAAAAACCAATACAAAGCCCACCCGGAACAATATATAAAGCTAAACGAACCGTTCACTGGGCACTTATCCGTACGAAAATCCCTATTGATTTACCTGTTTTTACAAGGAAATAAGATGTGAAAAAAATATTTCTACATCCAATGGCCTTTCCCAACCATTTAAATTTTTCTCTTACAGGTCTAACACTTCCGAGAAACCAATACAACGCCCACCCTGAACAATATACAAAGCTAAACGAACCGTTCACTGGGTACTTATCCGTACGAAAATCCCTATTGATTTACCTGTTTTTACAAGGAAATAAAATGTGAAAAAAATAATTCTACATCCCATGGCCTTTCCCAACCATTTAAATTTTTCTCTTACAGGTCTAACACTTCCGAAAAACCAATACAACGCCCACCCGGAACAATATATAAAGCTAAACGAACCGTTCACTGGGTACTTATCCGTACGAAAATCCCTATTGATTTACCTGTTTTTACAAGGAAATAAAATGTGAAAAAAATATTTCTACATCCCATGGCCTTTCCCAACCATTTAAATTTTTCTCTTACAGGTCTAACACTTCCGAAAAACCAATACAACGCCCATCCGGAACAATATATAAAGCTAAACGAACCGTTCACTGGACAGTTATCTGTACGAAAATCCCTATTGATTTACCTGTTTTTACAAGGAAATAAAATGTGAAAAAAATATTTCTACATCCCATGGCCTTTCCCAACCATTTAAATTTTTGTCTTACATGTCTAACACTTCTGAAAAACCAATACAACGCCCACCTGGAACAATATATAAAGCTAAACGAACCGTTCACTGGGCACTTATCTGTACGAAAATCCCTATTGATTTACCTGTTTTTACAAGGAAATAAAATGTGAAAAAAATATTTCTACATCCCATGGCCATTCCCAACCATTTAAAATTTTCTCTTACAGGTCTAACACTTCCGAAAAACCAATACAACGCCCACCCGGAACAATATATAAAGCTAAACGAACCGTTCACTGGGCACTTATCCGTACAAAAATCCCTATTGTTTTACCTGTTTTTACAAGGAAATAAAATGTGAAAAAAATATTTCTACATCCCATGGCCTTTCCCAACCATTTAAATTTTTCTCTTACAGGTCTAACACTTCCGAAAAACCAATACAACGCCCACCCGGAACAATATATAAAGCTAAACGAACCGTTCACTGGGTACTTATACGTACGAAAATCCCTATTGATTTACCTGTTTTTACAAGGAAATAAAATGTGAAAAAAATATTTCTACATCCCATGGCCTTTCCCAACCATTTAAATTTTTCTCTTACAGGTCTAACACTTCGGAAAAACCAATACAACGCCTACCCGGAAAAATATATAAAGCTAAACGAACCGTTCACTGGGCACTTATCCGTACGAAAATCCCTATTGATTTACCTGTTTTTACAAGGAAATAAAATGTGAAAAAAATATTTCTACATACCATGGCCTTTCCCATCCATTTAAATTTTTCTCTTACAGGTCTAACACTTCCGAAAAACAAATACAACACCCACCCGGAACAATATATAAAGCTAAACGAACCGTTAACTGGGTACTTATCCGTAAGAAAATCCCTATTGATTTATCTGTTTTTACAAGGAAGTAAAATGTGAAAAAAATATTTCTACATCCCATGGCCTTTCCCAAGCATTTAAATTTTTCTCTTACAGGTCTAACACTTCCGAAAAACCAATACAATGCCCACCCGGAACAATATATAAAGCTAAACGAACTGTTCACTGGGTACTTATCCGTACGAAAATTCCTATTGATTTACCTGTTTTTACAAGGAAATAAAATGTGAAAAAAATATTTCTACATCCCATGGCCTTTCCCAACCATTTAAATTTTTCTCTTACAGGTCTAACACTTCCGAAAAACCAATACAAAGCCCACCCGGAACAATATATAAAGCTAAACGAACCGTTCACTGGGCACTTATCCGTACGAAAATCCCTATTGATTTACCTGTTTTTACAAGGAAATAAGATGTGAAAAAAATATTTCTACATCCAATGGCCTTTCCCAACCATTTAAATTTTTCTCTTACAGGTCTAACACTTCTGAGAAAGCAATACAACGCCCACCCTGAACAATATACAAAGCTAAACGAACCGTTCACTGGGTACTTATCCGTACGAAAATCCCTATTGATTTACCTGTTTTTACAAGGAAATAAAATGTGAAAAAAATATTTCTACATCCCATGGCCTTTCCCAACCATTTAAATTTTTCTCTTACAGGTCTAACACTTCCGAAAAACCAATACAACGCCCACCCGGAACAATATATAAAGCTAAACGAACCGTTCACTGGGTACTTATCCGTACGAAAATCCCTATTGATTTACCTGTTTTTACAAGGAAATAAAATGTGAAAAAAATATTTCTACATCCCATGGCCTTTCCCAACCATTTAAATTTTTCTCTTACAGGTCTAACACTTCCGAAAAACCAATACAAAGCCCACCCGGAACAATATATAAAGCTAAACGAACCGTTCACTGGGCACTTATCCGTACGAAAATCCCTATTGATTTACCTGTTTTTACAAGGAAATAAGATGTGAAAAAAATATTTCTACATCCAATGGCCTTTCCCAACCATTTAAATTTTTCTCTTACAGGTCTAACACTTCCGAGAAACCAATACAACGCCCACCCTGAACAATATACAAAGCTAAACGAACCGTTCACTGGGTACTTATCCGTACGAAAATCCCTATTGATTTACCTGTTTTTACAAGGAAATAAAATGTGAAAAAAATATTTCTACATCCCATGGCCTTTCCCAACCATTTAAATTTTTCTCTTACAGGTCTAACACTTCCGAAAAACCAATACAACGCCCACCCGGAACAATATATAAAGCTAAACGAACCGTTCACTGGGTACTTATCCGTACGAAAATCCCTATTGATTTACCTGTTTTTACAAGGAAATAAAATGTGAAAAAAATATTTCTACATCCCATGGCCTTTCCCAACCATTTAAATTTTTCTCTTACAGGTCTAACACTTCCGAAAAACCAATACAACGCCCACCCGGAACAATATATAAAGCTAAACGAACCGTTCACTGGACAGTTATCTGTACGAAAATCCCTATTGATTTACCTGTTTTTACAAGGAAATAAAATGTGAAAAAAATATTTCTATATCCCATGGCCTTTCCCAACCATTTAAATTTTTGTCTTAAATGTCTAACACTTCCGAAAAACCAATACAACGCCCACCCGGAACAATATATAAAGCTAACCGAACCGTTCACTGGGCACTTATCTGTACGAAAATCCCTATTGATTTAGCTGTTTTTACAAGGAAATAAAATGTGAAAGAAATATTTCTACATCCCATGGCCATTCGCAACCATTTAAAATTTTCTCTTACAGGTCTAACACTTCGGAAAAACCAATACAACGCCCACCCGGAACAATATATAAAGCTAAACGAACCGTTCATTGGGTACTTATACGTACGAAAATCCCTATTGATTTACCTGTTTTTACAAGGAAATAAAATGTGAAAAAAATATTTCTACATCCCATGGCCTTTCCCAACCATTTAAATTTTTCTCTTACAGGTCTAACACTTCGGAAAAACCAATACAACGCCTACCCGGAACAATATATAAAGCTAAACGAACCGTTCACTGGGCACTTATCCGTACGAAAATCCCTATTGATTTACCTGTTTTTACAAGGAAATAAAATGTGAAAAAAATATTTCTACATACCATGGCCTTTCCCAACCATTTAAATTTTTCTCTTACAGGTCTAACACTTCCGAAAAACAAATACAACACCCACCCGGAACAATATATAAAGCTAAACGAACCGTTAACTGGGTACTTATCCGTAAGAAAATCCCTATTGATTTATCTGTTTTTACAAGGAAGTAAAATGTGAAAAAAATATTTCTACATCCCATGGCCTTTCCCAACCATTTAAATTTTTGTCTTACATGTCTAACACTTCCGAAAAACCAATACAACGCCCACCCGGAACAATATATAAAGCTAAACGAACCGTTCACTGGGCACTTATCTGTACGAAAATCCCTATTGATTTACCTGTTTTTACAAGGAAATAAAATGTGAAAAAAATATTTCTACATCCCATGGCCATTCCCAACCATTTAAAATTTTCTCTTACAGGTCTAACACTTCCGAAAAACCAATACAACTCCCACCCGGAAAAATATATAAAGCTAAACGAACCGTTCACTGGGTACTTATCCGTACGAAAATCCCTATTGATTTACCTGTTTTTACAAGGAAATAAAATGTGGAAAAAATATTTCTACATCCCATGGCCTTTCCCAACCATTTAAATTTTTCTCTTACAGGTCTAACACTTCCGAAAAACCAATAAAACGCCCACCCGGAACAATATATAAAGCTAAACGAACCGTTCACTGGGCACTTATCCGTACGAAAATCCCTATTGATTTACCTGTTTTTACAAGGAAATAAAATGTGAAAAAAATATTTCTACATCCCACGGCCATTCCCAACCATTTAAAATTTTCTCTTACAGGTCTAACACTTCCGAAAAACCAATACAACGCCCACCCGGAACAATATATAAAGCTAAACGAACCGTTCACTGGGTACTTATGCGTACGAAAATCCCTATTGATTTACCAGTTTTTACAAGGAAATAAAATGTGAAAAAAATATTTCTACATCCCATGGCCTTTCCCAACCTTTTAAATTTTTCTCTTACAGGTCTAACACTTCGGAAAAACCAATACAACGCCCACCCGGAACAATATATAAAGCTAAACGAACCGTTCACTGGGCACTTATCTGTACGAAAATCCCTATTGATTTACCTGTTTTTACAAGGAAATAAAATGTGGAAAAAATATTTCTACATCCCATGGCCTTTCCCAACCATTTAAATTTTTCTCTTACAGGTCTAACACTTCGGAAAAACCAATAAAACGCCCACCCGGAACAATATATAAAGCTAAACGAACCGTTCACTGGGCACTTATCCGTACGAAAATCCCTATTGATTTACCTGTTTTTACAAGGAAATAAAATGTGAAAAAAATATTTCTACATCCAATGGCCTTTCCCAACCATTTAAATTTTTCTCTTACAGGTCTAACACTTCTGAGAAACCAATACAATGCCCACCCGGAACAATATATAAAGCTAAACGAACCGTTCACTGGGTACTTATCCGTACGAAAATCCCTATTGATTTACCTGTTTTTACAAGGAATTAAAATGTGAAAAAAATATTTCTACATCCCATGGCCTTTACCACCCATTTAAATTTTTCTCTTACAGGTCTAACACTTCCGAAAAACCAATACAACGCCCACCCGGAACAATATATAAAGCTAAACGAACCGTTCACTGGGTACTTATCCGTACGAAAATCCCTATTGATTTACCTGTTTTTACAAGGAAATAAAATGTGAAAAAAATATTTCTACATCCCATGGACTTTCCCAACCATTTAAATTTTCTCTTACAGGTCTAATACTTCCGAAAAACCAATACAACGCCCACCCGGAACAATATATAAAGCTAAACGAACCGTTCACTGGGCACTTATCTGTACGAAAATCCCTATTGATTTACCTGTTTTTACAAGGAAATAAAATGTGAAAAAAATATTTCTACATCCCATGGCCATTCCCAACCATTTAAATTTTTCTCTTACAGGTCTAACACTTCCGAAAAACCAATACAACGCCCACCCGGAACAATATATAAAGCTAAACGAACCGTTCACTGGGTAGTTACACGTACGAAAATCCCTATTGATTTACCTGTTTTTACAAGGAAATAAAATGTGAAAAATATATTTCTACATCCCATGGCCTTTCCCAACCATTTAAATTTTTCTCTTACAGGTCTAACACTTCTGAAAAACCAATACAACGCCCACCCGGAACAATATATAAAGCTAAACGAACCATTCATTGGGCACTTATCCGTACAAAAATCCCTATTGTTTTACCTGTTTTTACAAGGAAATAAAATGTGAAAAAAATATTTCTACATCCCATGGCCTTTCCCAACCATTTAAATTTTTCTCTTACAGGCCTAACACTTCCGAAAAACCAATACAACACCCACCTGTAACAATATATAAAGCTAAACGAACCGTTCAATGGGCACTTATCCTTACGAAAATCCCTATTGATTTACCTGTTTTTACAAGGAAATAAAATGTGAAAAAAATATTTCTACATCCCATGGCCTTTCCCAACCATTTAAATTTTTCTCTTACAGGTCTAACACTTCCGAAAAACCAATACAACGCCCACCTGGAACAATATATAAAGCTAAACGAACCGTTCAATGGGCACTTATCCTTACGAAAATCCCTATTGATTTACCTGTATTTACAAGGAAATAAAATGTGAAAAAAATATTTCTACATCCCATGGCCTTTCCCAACCATTTAAATTTTTCTCTTACAGGTCTAACACTTCCGAAAAACCAATACAACGCCCACCCGGAACAATATATAAAGCTAAACGAACCGTTTACTGGGTACTTACACGTACGAAAATCCCTATTGATTTACCTGTTTTTACAAGGAAATAAAATGTGGAAAAAATATTTCTACATCCCATGGCCTTTCCCAACCATTTAAATTTTTCTCTTACAGGTCTAACACTTCCGAAAAACCAATACAACGCACACCCGGAACAATATCTAAAGGTAAACCAACCGTTCACTGGGCACTTACCTGTACGAAAATCCCTATTGATTTACCTGTTTTTACAAGGAAATAAAATGTGAAAAAAATATTTCTACATCCCATGGCCATTCCCAACCATTTAAATTTTTCTCTTACAGGTCTAACACTTCCGAAAAAACAATACAACGCCCACCCGGAACAATATATAAAGCTAAACGAACCGTTCACTGTGTAGTTACACGTACGAAAATCCCTATTGATTTACCTGTTTTTACAAGGAAATAAAATGTGAAAAATATATTTCTACATCCCATGGCCTTTCCCAACCATTTAAATTTTTCTCTTACAGGTCTAACACTTCTGAAAAACCAATACAACGCCCACCCGGAACAATATATAAAGCTAAACGAACCGTTCACTGGGCACTTATCCGTACAAAAATCCCTATTGTTTTACCTGTTTTTACAAGGAAATAAAATGTGAAAAAAATATTTCTACATCCCATGGCCTTTCCCAACCATTTAAATTTTTCTCTTACAGGCGTAACACTTCCGAAAAACCAATACAACACCCACCTGTAACAATATATAAAGCTAAACGAACCGTTCAATGGGCACTTATCCTTACGAAAATCCCTATTGATTTACCTGTTTTTACAAGGAAATAAAATGAGAGAAAAATATTTCTACATCCCATGGCCTTTCCCAACCATTTAAATTTTTCTCTTACAGGTCTAACACTTCCGAAAAACCAATACAACGCCCACCCGGAACAATATATAAAGCTAAACGAACCGTTCACTGGGTAGTTACACGTACCTAAATCCCTATTGATTTACCTGTTTTTACAAGGAAATAAAATGTGAAAAAAATATTTCTACATCCCATGGCCATTCCCAACCATTTAAATTTTTCTCTTACAGGTCTAACACTTCCGAAAAACCAATACAACGCCCACCCGGAACAATATATAAAGCTAAACGAACCGTTCACTGGGTAGTTACACGTACGAAAATCCCTATTGATTTACCTGTTTTTACAAGGAAATAAAATGTGAAAAAAATATTTCTACATCCCATGGCCTTTCCCAACCATTTAAATTTTTCTCTTACAGGTCTAATACTTCCGAAAAACCAATACAACGCCCACCCGGAACAATATATAAAGCTAAACGAACCGTTCACTGGGTAGTTACACGTACGAAAATCCCTATTGATTTACCTGTTTTTACAAGGAAATAAAATGTGAAAAAAATATTTCTACATCCCATGGCCTTTCCCAACCATTTAAATTTTTCTCTTACAGGTCTAATACTTCCGAAAAACCAATACAACGCCCACCCGGAACAATATATAAAGCTAAACGAACCGTTCACTGGGCACTTATCCGTAAGAAAATCCCTATTGATTTACCTGTTTTTACAAGGAAATAAAATGTGAAAAAAATATTTCTACATCCCATGGCCTTTCCCAACCATTTAAATTTTTGTCTTACATGTCTAACACTTCCGAAAAACCAATACAACGCCCACCCGGAACAATATATAAAGCTAAACGAACCGTTCACTTTGCACTTATCTGTACGAAAATCCCTATTGATTTACCTGTTTTTACAAGGAAATAAAATGTGAAAAAAATATTTCTACATCCCATGGCCATTCCCAACCATTTAAAATTTTCTCTTACAGGTCTAACACTTCCGAAAAACCAATACAACGCCCACCCGGAACAATATATAAATTAAACGAACCGTTCACTGGGTACTTATACGTACGAAAATCCCTATTGATTTACCTGTTTTTACAAGGAAATAAAATGTGGAAAAAATATTTCTACATCCCATGGCCTTTCCCAACCATTTAAATTTTTCTCTTACAGGTCTAACACTTCCGATAAACCAATACAACGCACACTCAGAACAATATATAAAGCTAAACCAACCGTTCACTGGGCACTTATCTTTACGAAAATCCCTATTGATTTACCTGTTTTTACAAGGAAATAAAATGTGAAAAAAATATTTCTACATCCCATGGCCATTCCCAACCATTTAAATTTCTCTCTTACAGGTCTAACACTTCCGAAAAACCAATACAACGCCCACCCAGAACAATATATAAAGCTAAACGAACCGTTCACTGGGTAGTTACACGTACGAAAATCCCTATTGATTTACCTGTTTTTACAAGGAAATAAAATGTGAAAAATATATTTCTACATCCCATGGCCTTACCAACCACTTAAATTTTTCTCTTACAGGTCTAACACTTCTGAAAAACCAATACAACGCCCACCCAGAACAATATATAAAGCTAAACGAACCGTTCACTGGGCACTTATCCGTACAAAAATCCCTATTGTTTTACCTGTTTTTACAAGGAAATAAAATGTGAAAAAAATATTTCTACATCCCATGGCCTTTCCCAACCATTTAAATTTTTCTCTTACAGGCCTAACACTTCCGAAAAACCAATACAACACCCACCTGGAACAATATATAAAGCTAAACGAACCGTTCAATGGGCACTTATCCTTACGAAAATCCCTATGGATTTACCTGTTTTTACAAGGAAATAAAATGTGAAAAAAATATTTCTACATCCCATGGCCTTTCCCAACCATTTAAATTTTTCTCTTACAGGTCTAACACTTCCGAAAAACCAATACAACGCCCACCCGGAACAATATATAAAGCTAAACGAACCGTTCACTGGGCAGTTATCCGTACGAAAATCCCTATTGATTTACCTGTTTTTACAAGGAAATAAAATGTGAAAAAAATATTTCTACATCCCATGGCTTTTCCCAACCATTTAAATTTTTGTCTTACATGTCTAACACTTCCGAAAAACCAATACAACACCCACCCGGAACAATATATAAAGCTAAACGAACCGTTCACTGGGCACTTATCTGTACGAAAATCCCTATTGATTTACTGTTTTTACAAGGAAATAAAATGTGAAAAAAATATTTCTACATCCCATGGCCATTCCCAACCATTTAAAATTTTCTCTTACAGGTCTAACACTTCCGAAAAACAAATACAACGCCCACCCGGAACAATATATAAATTAAACGAACCGTTCACTGGGTACTTATACGTACGAAAATCCCTATTGATTTACCTGTTTTTACAGGGAAATAAAATGTGAAAAAAATATTTCTACATCCCATGGCCTTTCCCAACCATTTACATTTTTCTCTTACAGGTCTAACACTTCGGAAAAACCAATACAACGCCTACCGGGAACAATATATAAAGCTAAACGAACCGTTCACTGGGTATTTATCCGTACGAAAATCCCTATTGATTTACCTGTTTTTACAAGGAAATAAAATGTGAAAAAAATATTTCTACATACCATGGCCTTTCCCAACCATTTAAATTTTTCTCTTACAGGTCTAACACTTCCGAAAAACCAATACAACGCCCACCCGGAACAATATATAAAGCTAAACGAACCGTTCACTGGGCACTTATCCGTACGAAAATCCCTATTGATTTACGTGTTTTTACAAGGAAATAAAATGTGAAAAAAATATTTCTACATCCAATGGCCTTTCCCAACCATTTAAATTTTTCTCTTACAGGTCTAACACTTCCGAAAAACCAATACAACGCCCACCCGGAACAATATATAAAGCTAAACGAACCGTTCACTGGGTACTTATCCGTACGAAAATCCCTATTGATTTACCTGTTTTTACAAGGAAATAAAATGTGAAAAAAAATATTTCTACATCCCATGGCCTTTCCCAACCATTTAAATTTTCTCTTACAGGTCTAATACTTCCGAAAAACCAATACAACGCCCACCCGGAACAATATATAAAGTTAAACGAACCGTTCACTGGGCACTTATCTGTACGAAAATCCCTATTGATTTACCTGTTTTTACAAGGAAATAAAATGTGGAAAAAATATTTCTACATCCCATGGCAATTCCCAACCATTTAAATTTTTCTCTTACAGGTCTAACACTTCCGAAAAACCAATACAACGCCCACCCGGAACAATATATAAATTAAACGAACCGTTCACTGGGTACTTATACGTATGAAAATCCCTATTGATTTACCTGTATTTACAAGGAAATAAAATGTGAAAAAAATATTTCTACATCCCATGGCCTTTCCCAACCATTTAAATTTTTCTCTTACAGGTCTAACACTTCCGAAAAACCAATACAACGCCCACCCGGAACAATATATAAAGCTAAACGAACCGTTTACTGGGTACTTACACGTACGAAAATCCCTATAGATTTACCTGTTTTTACAAGGAAATAAAATGTGGAAAAAATATTTCTACATCCCATGGCCTTTCCCAACCATTTAAATTTTTCTCTTACAGGTCTAACACTTCCGAAAAACCAATACAACGCACACCCGGAACAATATATAAAGCTAAACCAACCGTTCACTGGGCACTTATCTGTACGAAAATCCCTATTGATTTACCTGTTTTTACAAGGAAATAAAATGTGAAAAAAATATTTCTACATCCCATGGCCATTCCCAACCATTTAAATTTTTCTCTTACAGGTCTAACACTTCCGAAAAACCAATACAACGCCCACCCGGAACAATATATAAAGCTAAACGAACCGTTCACTGGGTACTTATCCGTACGAAAATCCCTATTGATTTACCTGTTTTTACAAGGAAATAAAATGTGAAAAAAAATATTTCTACATCCCATGGCCTTTCCCAACCATTTAAATTTTCTCTTACAGGTCTAATACTTCCGAAAAACCAATACAACGCCCACCCGGAACAATATATAAAGTTAAACGAACCGTTCACTGGGCACTTATCTGTACGAAAATCCCTATTGATTTACCTGTTTTTACAAGGAAATAAAATGTGGAAAAAATATTTCTACATCCCATGGCAATTCCCAACCATTTAAATTTTTCTCTTACAGGTCTAACACTTCCGAAAAACCAATACAACGCCCACCCGGAACAATATATAAATTAAACGAACCGTTCACTGGGTACTTATACGTATGAAAATCCCTATTGATTTACCTGTATTTACAAGGAAATAAAATGTGAAAAAAATATTTCTACATCCCATGGCCTTTCCCAACCATTTAAATTTTTCTCTTACAGGTCTAACACTTCCGAAAAACCAATACAACGCCCACCCGGAACAATATATAAAGCTAAACGAACCGTTTACTGGGTACTTACACGTACGAAAATCCCTATAGATTTACCTGTTTTTACAAGGAAATAAAATGTGGAAAAAATATTTCTACATCCCATGGCCTTTCCCAACCATTTAAATTTTTCTCTTACAGGTCTAACACTTCCGAAAAACCAATACAACGCACACCCGGAACAATATATAAAGCTAAACCAACCGTTCACTGGGCACTTATCTGTACGAAAATCCCTATTGATTTACCTGTTTTTACAAGGAAATAAAATGTGAAAAAAATATTTCTACATCCCATGGCCATTCCCAACCATTTAAATTTTTCTCTTACAGGTCTAATACTTCCGAAAAACCAATACAACGCCCACCCGGAACAATATATAAAGCTAAACGAACCGTTCACTGGGTAGTTACACGTACGAAAATCCCTATTGATTTACCTGTTTTTACAAGGAAATAAAATGTGAAAAATATATTTCTACATCCCATGGCCTTTCCCAACCATTTAAATTTTTCTCTTACAGGTCTAACACTTCTGAAAAACCAATACAACGCCCACCCGGAACAATATATAAAGCTAAACGAACCGTTCACTGGGCACTTATCCGTACAAAAATCCCTATTGTTTTACCTGTTTTTACAAGGAAATAAAATGTGAAAAAAATATTTCTACATCCCATGGCCTTTCCCAACCATTTAAATTTTTGTCTTACATGTCTAACACTTCCGAAAAACCAATACAACACCCACCCGGAACAATATATAAAGCTAAACGAACCGTTCACTGGGAACTTATCTGTACAAAAATCCCTATTGATTTACCTGTTTTTACAAGGAAATAAAATGTGAAAAAAATATTTCTACATCCCATGGCCATTCCCAACCATATAAAATTTTCTCTTACAGGTCTAACACTTCCGAAAAACCAATACAACGCCCACCTGGAACAATATATAAATTAAACGAACCGTTCACTGGGTACTTATACGTACGAAAATCCCTATTGATTTACCTGTTTTTACAAGGAAATAAAATGTGGAAAAAATATTTCTACATCCCATGGCCTTTCCCAACCATTTAAATTTTTCTCTTACAGGTCTAACACTTCCGAAAAACCAATACAACGCACACTCGGAACAATATATAAAGCTAAACGAACCGTTCACTGGGCACTTATCCGTACAAAAATCCCTATTGTTTTACCTGTTTTTACAAGGAAATAAAATGTGAAAAAAATATTTCTACATCCCATGGCCTTTCCCAACCATTTAAATTTTTCTCTTACAGGCCTAACACTTCCGAAAAACCAATACAACACCCACCTGGAACAATATATAAAGCTAAACGAACCGTTCAATGGGCACTTATCCTTACGAAAATCCCTATGGATTTACCTGTTTTTACAAGGAAATAAAATGTGAAAAAAATATTTCTACATCCCATGGCCTTTCCCAACCATTTAAATTTTTCTCTTACAGGTCTAACACTTCCGAAAAACCAATACAACGCCTACCCGGAACAATATATAAAGCTAAACGAACCGTTCACTGGGTAGTTACACGTATGAAAATCCCTATTGATTTACCTGTTTTTACAAGGAAATAAAATGTGAAAAAAATATTTCTACATCCCATGGCCTTTCCCAACCATTTAAATTTTTCTCTTACAGGTCTAACACTTCCGAAAAACCAATACAACGCCCACCCGGAACAATATATAAAGCTAAACGAACCGTTCACTGGGCACTTATCCGTACGAAAATCCCTATTGATTTACCTGTTTTTACAAGGAAATAAAATGTGAAAAAAATATTTCTACATCCCATGGCTTTTCCCAACCATTTAAATTTTTGTCTTACATGTCTAACACTTCCGAAAAACCAATACAACACCCACCCGGAACAATATATAAAGCTAAACGAACCGTTCACTGGGCACTTATCTGTACGAAAATCCCTATTGATTTACTGTTTTTACAAGGAAATAAAATGTGAAAAAATATTTCTACATCCCATGGCCATTCCCAACCATTTAAAATTTTCTCTTACAGGTCTAACACTTCCGAAAAACAAATACAACGCCCACCCGGAACAATATATAAATTAAACGAACCGTTCACTGGGTACTTATACGTACGAAAATCCCTATTGATTTACCTGTTTTTACAGGGAAATAAAATGTGAAAAAAATATTTCTACATCCCATGGTCTTTCCCAACCATTTAAATTTTTCTCTTACAGGTCTAACACTTCGGAAAAACCAATACAACGCCTACCGGGAACAATATATAAAGCTAAACGAACCGTTCACTGGGTATTTATCCGTACGAAAATCCCTATTGATTTACCTGTTTTTACAAGGAAATAAAATGTGAAAAAAATATTTCTACATACCATGGCCTTTCCCAACCATTTAAATTTTTCTCTTACAGGTCTAACACTTCCGAAAAACCAATACAACGCCCACCCGGAACAATATATAAAGCTAAACGAACCGTTCACTGGGCACTTATCCGTACGAAAATCCCTATTGATTTACGTGTTTTTACAAGGAAATAAAATGTGAAAAAAATATTTCTACATCCAATGGCCTTTCCCAACCATTTAAATTTTTGTCTTACAGGTCTAACACTTCTGAGAAACCAATACAATGCCCACCCGGAACAATATATAAAGCTAAACGAACTGTTCACTGGGTACTTATCCGTACGAAAATCCCTATTGATTTACCTGTTTTTACAAGGAATTAAAATGTGAAAAAAATATTTCTACATCCCATGGCCTTTCCCAACCTTTTAAATTTTTCTCTTACAGGTCTAACACTTCCGAAAAACCAATACAACGCCCACCCGGAACAATATATAAAGCTAAACGAACCGTTCACTGGGTACTTATCCGTACGAAAATCCCTATTGATTTACCTGTTTTTACAAGGAAATAAAAAGTGAAAAAAAATATTTCTACATCCCATGGCCTTTCCCAACCATTTAAATTTTCTCTTACAGGTCTAATACTTCCGAAAAACCAATACAACGCCCACCCGGAACAATATATAAAGTTAAACGAACCGTTCACTGGGCACTTATCTGTACGAAAATCCCTATTGATTTACCTGTTTTTACAAGGAAATAAAATGTGGAAAAAATATTTCTACATCCCATGGCAATTCCCAACCATTTAAATTTTTCTCTTACAGGTCTAACACTTCCGAAAAACCAATACAACGCCCACCCGGAACAATATATAAAGCTAAACGAACCGTTCACTGGGTACTTACACGTACGAAAATCCCTATAGATTTACCTGTTTTTACAAGGAAATAAAATGTGGAAAAAATATTTCTACATCCCATGGGCTTTCCCAAACATTTAAATTTTTCTCTTACAGGTCTAACACTTCCGAAAACCAATACAACGCACACCCGGAACAATATATAAAGCTAAACCAACCGTTCACTGGGCACTTATCTGTACGAAAATCCCTATTGATTTACCTGTTTTTACAAGGAAATAAAATGTGAAAAAAATATTTCTACATCCCATGGCCATTCCCAACCATTTAAATTTTTCTCTTACAGGTCTAACACTTTTGAAAAACCAATACAACGCCCACCCGGAACAATATATAAAGCTAAACGAACCGTTCACTGGGCACTTATCCGTACAAAAATCCCTATTGTTTTACCTGTTTTTACAAGGAAATAAAATGTGAAAAAAATATTTCTACATCCCATGGCCTTTCCCAACCATTTAAATTTTTGTCTTACATGTCTAACACTTCCGAAAAACCAATACAACACCCACCCGGAACAATATATAAAGCTAAACGAACCGTTCACTGGGCACTTATCTGTACGAAAATCCCTATTGATTTACCTGTTTTTACAAGGAAATAAAATGTGAAAAAAATATTTCTACATCCCATGGCCATTCCCAACCATTTAAAATTTTCTCTTACAGGTCTAACACTTCCGAAAAACCAATACAACGCCCACCCGGAACAATATATAAATTAAACGAACCGTTCACTGGGTACTTATACGTACGAAAATCCCTATTGATTTACCTGTTTTTACAAGGAAATAAAATGTGGAAAAAATATTTCTACATCCCATGACCTTTCCCAACCATTTAAATTTTTCTCTTACAGGTCTAACACTTCCGAAAAACCAATACAACGCACACTCGGAACAATATATAAAGCTAAACCAACCGTTCACTGGGCACTTATGTTTACGAAAATCCCTATTGATTTACCTGTTTTTACAAGGAAATAAAATGTGAAAAAAATATTTCTACATCCCATGGCCATTCCCAACCATTTAAATTTTTCTCTTACAGGTCTAACACTTCCGAAAAACCAATACAACGCCCACCCGGAACAATATATAAAGCTAAACGAACCGTTCACTGGGTAGTTACACGTACGAAAATCCCTATTGATTTACCTGTTTTTACAAGGAAATAAAATGTGAAAAAAATATTTCTACATCCCATGGCCTTTCCCAACCATTTAAATTTTTCTCTTACAGGTCCAACACTTCCAAAAAACCAATACAACGCCCACCCGGAACAATATATAAAGCTAAACGAACCGTTCACTGGGCACTTATCCGTACGAAAATCCCTATTGATTTACCTGTTTTTACAAGGAAATAAAATGTGAAAAAAATATTTCTACATCCCATGGCCTTTCCCAACCATTTAAATTTTTGTCTTACATGTCTAACACTTCAGAAAAACCAATACAACGCCCACCCGGAACAATATATAAAGCTAAACGAACCGTTCACTGGGCACTTATCTGTACGAAAATCCCTATTGATTTACCTGTTTTTACAAGGAAATAAAATGTGAAAAAAATATTTCTACATCCCATGGCCATTCCCAACCATTTAAATTTTTCTCTTACAGGTCTAACACTTCCGAAAAACCAATACAACGCCCACCCGGAACAATATATAAAGCTAAACGAACCGTTCACTGGGTAGTTACACGTACGAAAATCCCTATTGATTTACCTATTTTTACAAGGAAATAAAATGTGAAAAATATATTTCTACATCCCATGGCCTTTCCCAACCATTTAAATTTTTCTCTTACAGGTCTAACACTTCTGAAAAACCAATACAACGCCCACCCGGAACAATATATAAAGCTAAACGAACCGTTCACTGGGCACTTATCCGTACAAAAATCCCTATTGTTTTACCTGTTTTTACAAGGAAATAAAATGTGAAAAAAATATTTCTACATCCCATGGCCTTTCCCAACCATTTAAATTTTTCTCTTACAGGCCTAACACTTCCGAAAAAGCAATACAACACCCACCTGGAACAATATATAAAGCTAAACGAACCGTTCAATGGGCACTTATCCTTACGAAAATCCCTATTGATTTACCTGTTTTTACAAGGAAATAAAATGTGAAAAAAATATTTCTACATCCCATGGCCTTTCCCAACCATTTAAATTTTTCTCTTACAGGTCCAACACTTCCAAAAAACCAATACAACGCCCACCCGGAACAATATATAAAGCTAAACGAACCGTTCACTGGGCACTTATCCGTACGAAAATCCCTATTGATTTACCTGTTTTTACAAGGAAATAAAATGTGAAAAAAAATATTTCTACATCCCATGGCCTTTCCCAACCATTTAAATTTTTGTCTTACATGTCTAACACTTCAGAAAAACCAATACAACGCCCACCCGGAACAATATATAAAGCTAAACGAACCGTTCACTGGGCACTTATCTGTACGAAAATCCCTATTGATTTACCTGTTTTTACAAGGAAATAAAATGTGAAAAAAATATTTCTACATCCCATGGCCATTCCCAACCATTTAAATTTTTCTCTTACAGGTCTAACACTTCCGAAAAACCAATACAACGCCCACCCGGAACAATATATAAAGCTAAACGAACCGTTCACTGGGTAGTTACATGTACGAAAATCCCTATTGATTTACCTATTTTTACAAGGAAATAAAATGTGAAAAATATATTTCTACATCCCATGGCCTTTCCCAACCATTTAAATTTTTCTCTTACAGGTCTAACACTTCTGAAAAACCAATACAACGCCCACCCGGAACAATATATAAAGCTAAACGAACCTTTCACTGGGCACTTATCCGTACGAAAATCCCTATTGATTTACCTGTTTTTACAAGGAAATAAAATGTGAAAAAAATATTTCTACATCCCATGGCCTTTCCCAACCATTTAAATTTTTGTCTTACATGTCTAACACTTCCGAAAAACCAATACAACACCCACCCGGAACAATATATAAAGCTAAACGAACCGTTCACTGGGCACTTATCTGTACGAAAATCCCTATTGATTTACCTGTTTTTACAAGGAAATAAAATGTGAAAAAAATATTTCTACATCCCATGACCATTCCCAACCATTTAAAATTTTCTCTTACAGGTCTAACACTTCCGAAAAACCAATACAACGCCCACCCGGAACAATATATAAATTAAACGAACCGTTCACTGGGTACTTATACGTACGAAAATCCCTATTGATTTAACTGTTTTTACAAGGAAATAAAATGTGGAAAAAATATTTCTACATCCCATGGCCTTTCCCAACCATTTAAATTTTTCTCTTACAGGTCTAACACTTCCGAAAAACCAATACAACGCACACTCGGAACAATATATAAAGCTAAACCAACCGTTCACTGGGCACTTATCTTTACGAAAATCCCTATTGATTTACCTGTTTTTACAAGGAAATAAAATGTGAAAAAAATATTTCTACATCCCATGGCTTTTCCCAACCATTTAAATTTTTCTCTTACAGGTCTAACAGTTCCGAAAAACCAATACAACGCCCACCCGGAACAATATATAAAGCTAAACGAACCGTTCACTGGGCACTTATCCGTACGAAAATCCCTATTGATTTACCTGTTTTTACAAGGAAATAAAATGTGAAAAAAATATTTCTACATCCCATGGCCATTCCCAACCATTTAAATTTTTCTCTTACAGGTCTAACACTTCGGAAAAACCAATACAACGCCTACCGGGAACAATATATAAAGCTAAACGAACCGTTCACTGGGTAGTTACACGTACGAAAATCCCTATTGATTTACCTGTTTTTACAAGGAAATAAAATGTGAAAAAAATATTTCTACATCCCATGGCTTTTCCCAACCATTTAAATTTTTCTCTTACAGGTCTAACAGTTCCGAAAAACCAATACAACGCCCACCCGGAACAATATATAAAGCTAAACGAACCGTTCACTGGGCACTTATCCGTACGAAAATCCCTATTGATTTACCTGTTTTTACAAGGAAATAAAATGTGAAAAAAATATTTCTACATCCCATGGCTTTTCCCAACCATTTAAATTTTTCTCTTACAGGTCTAACAGTTCCGAAAAACCAATACAACGCCCACCCGGAACAATATATAAAGCTAAACGAACCGTTCACTGGGCACTTATCCGTACGAAAATCCCTATTGATTTACCTGTTTTTACAAGGAAATAAAATGTGAAAAAAATATTTCTACATCCCATGGCTTTTCCCAACCATTTAAATTTTTGTCTTACATGTCTAACACTTCCGAAAAACCAATACAACACCCACCCGGAACAATATATAAAGCTAAACGAACCGTTCACTGGGCACTTATCTGTACGAAAATCCCTATTGATTTACCTGTTTTTACAAGGAAATAAAATGTGAAAAAAATATTTCTACATCCCATGGCCATTCCCAACCATTTAAAATTTTCTCTTACAGGTCTAACACTTCCGAAAAACCAATACAACGCCCACGCGGAACAATATATAAATTAAACGAACCGTTCACTGGGTACTTATACGTACGAAAATCCCTATTGATTTACCTGTATTTACAGGGAAATAAAATGTGAAAAAAATATTTCTACATCCCATGGCCTTTCCCAACCATTTAAATTTTTCTCTTACAGGTCTAACACTTCGGAAAAACCAATACAACGCCTACCGGGAACAATATATAAAGCTAAACGAACCGTTCACTGGGCACTTATCCGTACGAAAATCCCTATTGATTTACCTGTTTTTACAAGGAAATAAAATGTGAAAAAAATATTTCTACATCCCATGGCCTTTCCCAACCATTTAAATTTTTCTCTTACAGGTCTAACACTTCCGAAAAACAAATACAACACCCACCCGGAACAATATATAAAGCTAAACGAACCGTTCACTGGGAACTTATCCGTAAGAAAATCCCTATTGATTTATCTGTTTTTACAAGGAAGTAAAATGTGAAAAAAATATTTCTACATCCCATGGCCTTTCCCAACCATTTAAATTTTTCTCTTACAGGCCTAACACTTCCGAAAAACCAATACAACACCCACCCGGAACAATATATAAATTAAACGAACCGTTCACTGGGTACTTATACGTACGAAAATCCCTATTGATTTACCTGTTTTTACAAGGAAATAAAATGTGAAAAAAATATTTCTACATACCATGGCCTTTCCCAACCATTTAAATTTTTCTCTTACAGGTCTAACACTTCGGAAAAACCAATACAACGCCTACCGGGAACAATATATAAAGCTAAACGAACCGTTCACTGGGCACTTATCCTTACGAAAATCCCTATTGATTTACCTGTTTTTACAAGGAAATAAAATGTGAAAAAAATATTTCTACATACCATGGCCTTTCCCAACCATTTAAATTTTTCTCTTACAGGTCTAACACTTCCGAAAAACAAATACAACGCCCACCCGGAACAATATATAAAGCTAAACGAACCGTTCACTGGGAACTTATCCGTAAGAAAATCCCTATTGATTTATCTGTTTTTACAAGGAAGTAAAATGTGAAAAAAATATTTCTACATCCCATGACCATTCCCAACCATTTAAAATTTTCTCTTACAGGTCTAACACTTCCGAAAAACCAATACAACGCCCACCCGGAACAATATATAAATTAAACGAACCGTTCACTGGGTACTTATACGTACGAAAATCCCTATTGATTTAACTGTTTTTACAAGGAAATAAAATGTGGAAAAAATATTTCTACATCCCATGGCCTTTCCCAACCATTTAAATTTTTCTCTTACAGGTCTAACACTTCGGAAAAACCAATACAACGCCTACCGGGAACAATATATAAAGCTAAACGAACCGTTCACTGGGCACTTATCCTTACGAAAATCCCTATTGATTTACCTGTTTTTACAAGGAAATAAAATGTGAAAAAAATATTTCTACATACCATGGCCTTTCCCAACCATTTAAATTTTTCTCTTACAGGTCTAACACTTCCGAAAAACAAATACAACGCCCACCCGGAACAATATATAAAGCTAAACGAACCGTTCACTGGGAACTTATCCGTAAGAAAATCCCTATTGATTTATCTGTTTTTACAAGGAAGTAAAATGTGAAAAAAATATTTCTACATCCCATGACCATTCCCAACCATTTAAAATTTTCTCTTACAGGTCTAACACTTCCGAAAAACCAATACAACGCCCACCCGGAACAATATATAAATTAAACGAACCGTTCACTGGGTACTTATACGTACGAAAATCCCTATTGATTTAACTGTTTTTACAAGGAAATAAAATGTGGAAAAAATATTTCTACATCCCATGGCATTTCCCAACCATTTAAATTTTTCTCTTACAGGTCTAACACTTCCGAAAAACCAATACAACGCACACTCGGAACAATATATAAAGCTAAACCAACCGTTCACTGGGCACTTATCTTTACGAAAATCCCTATTGATTTACCTGTTTTTACAAGGAAATAAAATGTGAAAAAAATATTTCTACATCCCATGGCCTTTCCCAAGCATTTAAATTTTTCTCTTACAGGTCTAACACTTCGGAAAAACCAATACAACGCCTACCGGGAACAATATATAAAGCTAAACGAACCGTTCACTGGGCACTTATCCTTACGAAAATCCCTATTGATTTACCTGTTTTTACAAGGAAATAAAATGTGAAAAAAATATTTCTACATACCATGGCCTTTCCCAACCATTTAAATTTTTCTCTTACAGGTCTAACACTTCCGAAAAACAAATACAACGCCCACCCGGAACAATATATAAAGCTAAACGAACCGTTCACTGGGAACTTATCCGTAAGAAAATCCCTATTGATTTATCTGTTTTTACAAGGAAGTAAAATGTGAAAAAAATATTTCTACATCCCATGGCCTTTCCCAACCATTTAAATTTTTCTCTTACAGGTCTAACACTTCCGAAAAACCAATACAACGCACACTCGGAACAATATATAAAGCTAAACCAACCGTTCACTGGGCACTTATCTTTACGAAAATCCCTATTGATTTACCTGTTTTTACAAGGAAATAAAATGTGAAAAAAATATTTCTACATCCCATGGCCTTTCCCAACCATTTAAATTTTTCTCTTACAGGCCTAACACTTCCGAAAAACCAATACAACGCCCACCCGGAACAATATATAAAGCTAAACGAACCGTTCACTGGGCACTTATCTGTACGAAAATCCCTATTGATTTACATGTTTTTACAAGGAAATAAAATGTGAAAAAAATATTTCTACATCCCATGGCCATTCCCAACCATTTAAATTTTTCTCTTACAGGTCTAACACTTCCGAAAAACCAATACAACGCCCACCCGGAACAATATATAAAGCTAAACGAACCGTTCACTGGGCACTTATCCGTATGAAAATCCCTATTGATTTACCTGTTTTTACAAGGAAATAAAATGTGAAAAAAATATTTCTACATCCCATGGCCTTTCCCAACCATTTAAATTTTTCTCTAACAGGTCTCACACTTCCGAAAAACCGATACAACGCCCACCCGGAACAATATATAAAGCTAAACGAACCGTTCACTGGGCAGTTATCCGTACGAAAATCCCTATTGATTTACCTGTTTTTACAAGGAAATAAAATGTGAAAAAAATATTTCTACATCCCATGGCCTTTCCCAACCATTTAAATTTTTGTCTTACATGTCTAACACTTCCGAAAAACCAATACAACGCCCACCCGGAACAATATATAAAGCTAAACGAACCGTTCACTGGGTACTTACGTGTACGAAAATCCCTATTGATTTACCTGTTTTTACAAGGAAATAAAATATGAAAAAAATATTTCTACATCCCATGGCCTTTCCCAACCATTTAAATTTTTCTCTTACAGGTCTAACACTTCTGAAAAACCAATACAACGCCCACCCGGAACAATATATAAAGCTAAACGAACCGTTCACTGGGCAGTTATCCGTACGAAAATCCCTACTGATTTACCTGTTTTTACAAGGAAATAAAATGTGAAAAAAATATTTCTACATCCCATGGCCTTTCCCAACCATTTAAATTTTTGTCTTACATGTCTAACACTTCCGAAAAACCAATACAACGCCCACCCGGAACAATATATAAAGCTAAACGAACCGTTCACTGGGTACTTACGTGTACGAAAATCCCTATTGATTTACCTGTTTTTACAAGGAAATAAAATATGAAAAAAATATTTCTACATCCCATGGCCTTTCCCAACCATTTAAATTTTTCTCTTACAGGTCTAACACTTCTGAAAAACCAATACAACGCCCACCCGGAACAATATATAAAGCTAAACGAACCGTTCACTGGGCACTTATCCGTACGAAAATCCCTATTGTTTTACCTGTTTTTACAAGAAAATAAAATGTGAAAAAAATATTTCTACATCCCATGGCCTTTCCCAACCATTTAAATTTTTCCCTTACAGGTCTAACACTTCCGAAAAACCAATACAACACCCACCTGGAACAATATATAAAGCTAAACGAACCGTTCAATGGGCACTTATCCTTACAAAATTCCCTATTGATTTACCTGTTTTTACAAGGAAATAAAATGTGAAAAAAATATTTCTACATCCCATGGCCTTTCCCAACCATTTCAATTTTTCTCTTACAGGTCTAACACTTCCGAAAAACCAATACAACACCCACCTGGAACAATATATAAAGCTAAACGAACCGTTCAATGGGCACTTATCCTTACGAAAATCCCTATTGATTTACCTGTTTTTACAAGGAAATAAAATGTGAAAAAAATATTTCTACATCCCATGGCCTTTCCCAACCATTTAAATTTTTCTCTTACAGGTCTAACACTTCCGAAAAACCAATACAACGCCCACCCGGAACAATATATAAAGCTAAACGAACCGTTCACTGGGCACTTATCTGTACGAAAATCCCTATTGATTTACATGTTTTTACAAGGAAATAAAATGTGAAAAAAATATTTCTACATCCCATGGCAATTCCCAACCATTTAAATTTTTCTCTTACAGGTCTAACACTTCCGAAAAACCAATACAACGCCCACCCGGAACAATATATAAAGCTAAACGAACCGTTCACTGGGCACTTATCCGTATGAAAATCCCTATTGATTTACCTGTTTTTACAAGGAAATAAAATGTGAAAAAAATATTTCTACATCCCATGGCCTTTCCCAACCATTTAAATTTTTCTCTAACAGGTCTAACACTTCCGAAAAACCAATACAACGCCCACCCGGAACAATATATAAAGCTAAACGAACCGTTCACTGGGCACTTATCCGTACGAAAATCCCTATTGATTTACCTGTTTTTACAAGGAAATAAAATGTGAAAAAAATATTTCTACATCCCATGGCCTTTCCCAACCATTTAAATTTTTCTCTTACAGGTCTAACACTTCGGAAAAACCAATACAACGCCTACCGGGAAAAATATATAAAGCTAAACGAACCGTTCACTGGGAACTTATCCGTAAGGAAATCCCTATTGATTTATCTGTTTTTACAAGGAAGTAAAATGTGAAAAAAATATTTCTACATCCCATGGCCTTTCCCAACCATTTAAATTTTTCTCTTACAGGTCTAACACTTCCGAAAAACCAATACAACGCCCACCCGGAACAATATATAAAGCTAAACGAACTGTTCACTGGGTACTTATCCGTACGAAAATCCCTATTGATTTAACTGTTTTTACAAGGAAATAAAATGTGAAAAAAATATTTCTACATCCCATGGCCTTTCCCAACCATTTAAATTTTTCTCTTACAGGCCTAACACTTCCGAAAAACCAATACAACACCCACCTGGAACAATATATAAAGCTAAACGAACCGTTCAATGGGCACTTATCCTTACGAAAATCCCTATTGATTTACCTGTTTTTACAAGGAAATAAAATGTGAAAAAAATATTTCTACATCCCATGGCCTTTCCCAACCATTTAAATTTTTCTCTTACAGGTCTAACACTTCCGAAAAACCAATACAACGCCCACCCGGAACAATATATAAAGCTAAACGAACCGTTCACTGGGCACTTATCTGTACGAAAATCCCTATTGATTTACATGTTTTTACAAGGAAATAAAATGTGAAAAAAATATTTCTACATCCCATGGCCATTCCCAACCATTTAAATTTTTCTCTTACAGGTCTAACACTTCCGAAAAACCAATACAACGCCCACCCGGAACAATATATAAAGCTAAACGAACCGTTCACTGGGCACTTATCCGTATGAAAATCCCTATTGATTTACCTGTTTTTACAAGGAAATAAAATGTGAAAAAAATATTTCTACAACCCATGGCCTTTCCCAACCATTTAAATTTTTCTCTAACAGGTCTAACACTTCCGAAAAACCAATACAACGCCCACCCGGAACAATATATAAAGCTAAACGAACCGTTCACTGGGCACATATCTGTACGAAAATCCCTATTGATTTACCTGTTTTTACAAGGAAATAAAATGTGAAAAAAATATTTCTACATCCCATGGCCTTTCCCAACCATTTAAATTTTTCTCTTACAGGTCTAACACTTCGGAAAAACCAATACAACGCCTACCGGGAACAATATATAAAGCTAAACGAACCGTTCACTGGGCACTTATCCGTACGAAAATCCCTATTGATTTACCTGTTTTTACAAGGAAATAAAATGTGAAAAAAATATTTCTACATACCATGGCCTTTCCCAACCATTTAAATTTTTCTCTTACAGGTCTAACACTTCCGAAAAACAAATACAACACCCACCCGGAACAATATATAAAGCTAAACGAACCGTTCACTGGGAACTTATCCGTAAGAAAATCCCTATTGATTTATCTGTTTTTACAAGGAAGTAAAATGTGAAAAAAATATTTCTACATCCCATGGCCTTTCCCAACCATTTAAATTTTTCTCTTACAGGTCTAACACTTCCGAAAAACCAATACAACGCCCACCCGGAACAATATATAAAGCTAAACGAACTGTTCACTGGGTACTTATCCGTACGAAAATCCCTATTGATTTAACTGTTTTTACAAGGAAATAAAATGTGAAAAAAATATTTCTACATCCCATGGCCTTTCCCAACCATTTAAATTTTTCTCTTACAGGCCTAACACTTCCGAAAAACCAATACAACACCCACCTGGAACAATATATAAAGCTAAACGAACCGTTCAATGGGCACTTATCCTTACGAAAATCCCTATTGATTTACCTGTTTTTACAAGGAAATAAAATGTGAAAAAAATATTTCTACATCCCATGGCCTTTCCCAACCATTTAAATTTTTGTCTTACATGTCTAACACTTCCGAAAAACCAATACAACGCCGACCCGGAACAATATATAAAGCTAAACGAACCGTTCACTGGGCACTTATCCATACGAAAATCCCTATTGTTTTACCTGTTTTTACAAGAAAATAAAATGTGAAAAAAATATTTCTACATCCCATGGCCTTTCCCAACCATTTAAATTTTTCTCTTACAGGTCTAACACTTCCGAAAAACCAATACAACACCCACCTGGAACAATATATAAAGCTAAACGAACCGTTCAATGGGCACTTATCCTTACAAAATTCCCTATTGATTTACCTGTTTTTACAAGGAAATAAAATGTGAAAAAAATATTTCTACATCCCATGGCCTTTCCCAACCATTTAAATTTTTCTCTTACAGGTCTAACACTTCCGAAAAACCAATACAACGCCCACCCGGAACAATATATAAAGCTAAACGAACTGTTCACTGGGCACTTATCCGTACGAAAATCCCTATTGATTTACCTGTTTTTACAAGGAAATAAAATGTGAAAAAAATATTTCTACATCCCATGGCCTTTCCCAACCATTTAAATTTTTCTCTAACAGGTCTAACACTTCCGAAAAACCAATACAACGCCCACCCGGAACAATATATAAAGCTAAACGAACCGTTCACTGGGCGCTTATCCGTACGAAAATCCCTATTGATTTACCTGTTTTTACAAGGAAATAAAATGTGAAAAAAATATTTCTACATCCCATGGCCTTTCCCAACCATTTAAATTTTTGTCTTACATGTCTAACACTTTCGAAAAACCAATACAACGCCCACCCGGAACAATATATAAAGCTAAACGAACCATTCACTGGGTACTTACATGTACGAAAATCCCTATTGATTTACCTGTTTTTACAAGGAAATAAAATATGAAAAAAATATTTCTACATCCCATGGCCTTTCCCAACCATTTAAATTTTTCTCTTACAGGTCTAACACTTCTGAAAAACCAATACAACGCCCACCCGGAACAATATATAAAGCTAAACGAACCGTTCACTGGGCACTTATCCGTACGAAAATCCCTATTGTTTGACCTGTTTTTACAAGGAAATAAAATATGAAAAAAATATTTCTACATCCCATGGCCTTTCCCAACCATTTAAATTTTTCTCTTACAGGTCTAACACTTCCGAAAAACCAATATAACGCCCACCCGGAACAATATATAAAGCTAAACGAACCGTTCACTGGGCACTTATCCGTACGAAAATCCCTATTGATTTACCTGTTTTTACAAAGAAATAAAATGTGAAAAAAATATTTCTACATCCCATGGCCTTTCCCAACCATTTAAATTTTTCTCTTACAGGTCTAACACTTCGGAAAAACCAATACAACGCCTACCGGGAACAATATATAAAGCTAAACGAACCGTTCACTGGGCACTTATCCGTACGAAAATCCCTATTGATTTACCTGTTTTTACAAGGAAATAAAATGTGAAAAAAATATTTCTACATACCATGGCCTTTCCCAACCATTTAAATTTTTCTCTTACAGGTCTAACACTTCCGAAAAACAAATACAACACCCACCCGGAACAATATATAAAGCTAAACGAACCGTTCACTGGGAACTTATCCGTAAGAAAATCCCTATTGATTTATCTGTTTTTACAAGGAAGTAAAATGTGAAAAAAATATTTCTACATCCCATGGCCTTTCCCAACCATTTAAATTTTTCTCTTACAGGTCTAACTGCTCCGAAAAACCAATACAACGCCCACCCGGAACAATATATAAAGCTAAACGAACAGTTCACTGGGTACTTATCCGTACGAAAATCCCTATTGATTTAACTGTTTTTACAAGGAAATAAAATGTGAAAAAAATATTTCTACATCCCATGGCCTTTCCCAACCATTTAAATTTTTCTCTTACAGGCCTAACACTTCCGAAAAACCAATACAACACCCACCTGGAACAATATATAAAGCTAAACGAACCGTTCAATGGGCACTTATCCTTACGAAAATCCCTATTGATTTACCTGTTTTTACAAGGAAATAAAATGTCAAAAAAATATTTCTACATCCCATGGCCTTTCCCAACCATTTAAATTTTTCTCTTACAGGTCTAACACTTCCGAAAAACCAATACAACGCCCACCCGGAACAATATATAAAGCTAAACGAACCGTTCACTGGGCACTTATCCGTACGAAAATCCCTATTGATTTACCTGTTTTTACAAGGAAATAAAATGTGAAAAAAATATTTCTACATCCCATGGCCTTTCCCAACCATTTAAATTTTTGTCTTACATGTCTAACACTTCCGAAAAACCAATACAACGCCGACCCGGAACAATATATAAAGCTAAACGAACCGTTCACTGGGTACTTACGTGTACGAAAATCCCTATTGATTTACCTGTTTTTACAAGGAAATAAAATATTAAAAAAATATTTCTACATCCCATGGCCTTTCCCAACCATTTAAATTTTTCTCTTACAGGTCTAACACTTCTGAAAAACCAATACAACGCCCACCCGGAACAATATATAAAGCTAAACGAACCGTTCACTGGGCACTTATCCGTACGAAAATCCCTATTGTTTTACCTGTTTTTACAAGAAAATAAAATGTGAAAAAAATATTTCTACATCCCATGTCCTTTCCCAACCATTTAAATTTTTCTCTTACAGGTCTAACACTTCCGAAATACCAATACAACGCCCACCTGGAACAATATATAAAGCTAAAGGAACCGTTCAATGGGCACTTATCCTTACAAAATTCCCTATTGATTTACCTGTTTTTACAAGGAAATAAAATATGAAAAAAATATTTCTACATCCCATGGCCTTTCCCAACCATTTAAATTTTTCTCTTACAGGTCTAACACTTCTGAAAAACCAATACAACGCCCACCCGGAACAATATATAAAGCTAAACGAACCGTTCACTGGGCACTTATCCGTACGAAAATCCCTATTGTTTTACCTGTTTTTACAAGGAAATAAAATGTGAAAAAAATATTTCTACATCCCATGGCCTTTCCCAACCATTTAAATTTTTCTCTTACAGGTCTAACACTTCCGAAAAACCAATACAACACCCACCTGGAACAATATATAAAGCTAAACGAACCGTTCAATGGGCACTTATCCTTACAAAAATCCCTATTGTTTTACCTGTTTTTACAAGGAAATAAAATGTGAAAAAAATATTTCTACATCCCATGGCCTTTCCCAACCATTTAAATTTTTCTCTTACAGGTCTAACACTTCCGAAAAACCAATACAACACCCACCTGGAACAATATATAAAGCTAAACGAACCGTTCAATGGGCACTTATCCTTACAAAAATCCCTATTGATTTACCTTTTTTTACAAGGAAATAAAATGTGAAAAAAATATTTCTACATCCCATGGCCTTTCCCAACCATTTAAATTTTTCTCTTACAGGTCTAACACTTCTGAAAAACCAATACAACGCCCACCCGGAACAATATATAAAGCTAAACGAACCCTTTACTGGGTACTTACACGTACAAAAATCCCTATTGATTTACCTGTTTTTACAAGGAAATAAAATGTGGAAAATATATTTCTACATCCCATGGCCTTTCCCAACCATTTAAATTTTTCTCTTACAGGTCTAACACTTCCGAAAAACCAATACAACGCCCACCCGGAACAATATATAAAGCTAAACGAACCGTTCACTGGGTACTTATCCGTACGAAAATCCCTATTGATTTACCTGTTTTTACAAGGAAATAAAATGTGAAAAAAATATTTCTACATCCCATGGCCTTTCCCAACCATTTAAATTTGTCTCTCACAGGTCTAACACTTCCGAAAAACCAATACAACGCCCACCCGGAACAATATATAAAGCTAAACGAACCGTTCACTGGGTACTTATGCGTACGAAAATCCCTATTGATTTACCTGTTTTTACAAGGAAATAAAATATGAAAAAAATATTTCTACATCCCATGGCCTTTCCCAACTGTTTAAATTTTTCTCTTACAGGTCTAACACTTCCGAAAAACCAATACAACGCCCACCCGGAACAATATATAAAGTTAAACGAACCGTTCACTGGGCACTTATCTGTACGAAAATCCCTATTGATTTACATGTTTTTACAAGGAAATAAAATGTGAAAAAAATATTTCTACATCCCATGGCCTTTCCCAACCATTTAAATTTGTCTCTTACAGGTCTAACACTTCCGAAAAACCAATACAACGCCCACCCGGAACAATATATAAAGCTAAACGAACCGTTCACTGGGTACTTATGCGTACGAAAATCCCTATTGATTTACCTGTTTTTACAAGGAAATAAAATATGAAAAAAATATTTCTACATCCCATGGCCTTTCCCAACCATTTAAATTTTTCTCTTACAGGTCTAACACTTCTGAAAAACCAATACAACGCCCACCCGGAACAATATATAAAGCTAAACGAACCGTTCACTGGGCACTTATCCGTACGAAAATCCCTATTGTCTTACCTGTTTTTACAAGGAAATAAAATGTGAAAAAAATATTTCTACATCCCATGGCCTTTCCCAACCATTTAAATTTTTCTCTTACAGGTCTAACACTTCCGAAAAACCAATACAACGCCCACCCGGAACAATATATAAAGCTAAACGAACCGTTCACTGGGTACTTATGCGTACGAAAATCCCTATTGATTTACCTGTTTTTACAAGGAAATAAAATATGAAAAAAATATTTCTACATCCCATGGCCTTTCCCAACTGTTTAAATTTTTCTCTTACAGGTCTAACACTTCCGAAAAACCAATACAACGCCCACCCGGAACAATATATAAAGTTAAACGAACCGTTCACTGGGCACTTATCTGTACGAAAATCCCTATTGATTTACATGTTTTTACAAGGAAATAAAATGTGAAAAAAATATTTCTACATCCCATGGCCTTTCCCAACCATTTAAATTTTTGTCTTACATGTCTAACACTTCCGAAAAACCAATACAACGCCGACCCGGAACATTATATAAAGCTAAACGAACCGTTCACTGGGTACTTACGTGTACGAAAATCCCTATTGATTTACCTGTTTTTACAAGGAAATAAAATGTGAAAAAAATATTTCTACATCCCATGGCCTTTCCCAACCATTTAAATTTTTGTCTTACATGTCTAACACTTCCGAAAAACCAATACAACGCCCACCCGGAACAATATATAAAGCTAAACGAACCGTTCACTGGGCACTTATCTGTACGAAAATCCCTATTGATTTACCTGTTTTTACAAGGAAATAAAATGTGAAAAAAATATTTCTATATCCCATGGCCTTTCCCAACCATTTAAATTTTTCTCTAACAGGTCTAACACTTCCGAAAAACCAATACAACGCCCACCCGGAACAATATATAAAGCCAAACGAACCGTTCACTGGGCACTTATCCGTACGAAAATCCCTATTGATTTACCTGTTTTTACAAGGAAATAAAATGTGAAAAAAAAATTTCTACATCCCATGGCCTTTCCCAACCATTTAAATTTTTGTCTTACATGTCTAACACTTTCGAAAAACCAATACAACGCCCACCCGGAACAATATATAAAGCTAAACGAACCATTCACTGGGTACTTACGTGTACGAAAATCCCTATTGATTTACCTGTTTTTACAAGGAAATAAAATGTGAAAAAAATATTTCTACATCCCATGGCCTTTCCCAACCATTTAAATTTTTCTCTTACAGGTCTAACACTTCTGAAAAACCAATACAACGCCCACCCGGAACAATATATAAAGCTAAACGAACCGTTCACAGGGCACTTATCCGTACGAAAATCCCTATTGTTTTACCTGTTTTTACAAGGAAATAAAATGTGAAAAAAATATTTCTACATCCCATGGCCTTTCCCAACCATTTAAATTTTTCTCTAACAGGTCTAACACTTCCGAAAAACCAATACAACGCCCACCCGGAACAATATATAAAGCTAAAGGAACCGTTCACTGGGCACTTATCCGTACGAAAATCCCTATTGATTTACCTGTTTTTACAAGGAAATAAAATGTGAAAAAAATATTTCTACATCCCATGGCCTTTCCCAACCATTTAAATTTTTGTCTTACATGTCTAACACTTTCGAAAAACCAATACAACGCCCACCCGGAACAATATATAAAGCTAAACGAACCCTTTACTGGGTACTTACACGTACAAAAATCCCTATTGATTTACCTGTTTTTACAAGGAAATAAAATGTGGAAAATATATTTCTACATCCCATGGCCTTTCCCAACCATTTAAATTTTTCTCTTACAGGTCTAACACTTCCGAAAAACCAATACAACGCCCACCCGGAACAATATATAAAGCTAAACGAACCGTTCACTGGGTACTTATCCGTACGAAAATCCCTATTGATTTACCTGTTTTTACAAGGAAATAAAATGTGAAAAAAATATTTCTACATCCCATGGCCTTTCCCAACCATTTAAATTTGTCTCTCACAGGTCTAACACTTCCGAAAAACCAATACAACGCCCACCCGGAACAATATATAAAGCTAAACGAACCGTTCACTGGGTACTTATGCGTACGAAAATCCCTATTGATTTACCTGTTTTTACAAGGAAATAAAATATGAAAAAAATATTTCTACATCCCATGGCCTTTCCCAACTGTTTAAATTTTTCTCTTACAGGTCTAACACTTCCGAAAAACCAATACAACGCCCACCCGGAACAATATATAAAGTTAAACGAACCGTTCACTGGGCACTTATCTGTACGAAAATCCCTATTGATTTACATGTTTTTACAAGGAAATAAAATGTGAAAAAAATATTTCTACATCCCATGGCCTTTCCCAACCATTTAAATTTGTCTCTTACAGGTCTAACACTTCCGAAAAACCAATACAACGCCCACCCGGAACAATATATAAAGCTAAACGAACCGTTCACTGGGTACTTATGCGTACGAAAATCCCTATTGATTTACCTGTTTTTACAAGGAAATAAAATATGAAAAAAATATTTCTACATCCCATGGCCTTTCCCAACCATTTAAATTTTTCTCTTACAGGTCTAACACTTCTGAAAAACCAATACAACGCCCACCCGGAACAATATATAAAGCTAAACGAACCGTTCACTGGGCACTTATCCGTACGAAAATCCCTATTGTCTTACCTGTTTTTACAAGGAAATAAAATGTGAAAAAAATATTTCTACATCCCATGGCCTTTCCCAACCATTTAAATTTTTCTCTTACAGGTCTAACACTTCCGAAAAACCAATACAACGCCCACCCGGAACAATATATAAAGCTAAACGAACCGTTCACTGGGTACTTATGCGTACGAAAATCCCTATTGATTTACCTGTTTTTACAAGGAAATAAAATATGAAAAAAATATTTCTACATCCCATGGCCTTTCCCAACTGTTTAAATTTTTCTCTTACAGGTCTAACACTTCCGAAAAACCAATACAACGCCCACCCGGAACAATATATAAAGTTAAACGAACCGTTCACTGGGCACTTATCTGTACGAAAATCCCTATTGATTTACATGTTTTTACAAGGAAATAAAATGTGAAAAAAATATTTCTACATCCCATGGCCTTTCCCAACCATTTAAATTTTTGTCTTACATGTCTAACACTTCCGAAAAACCAATACAACGCCGACCCGGAACAATATATAAAGCTAAACGAACCGTTCACTGGGTACTTACGTGTACGAAAATCCCTATTGATTTACCTGTTTTTACAAGGAAATAAAATGTGAAAAAAATATTTCTACATCCCATGGCCTTTCCCAACCATTTAAATTTTTGTCTTACATGTCTAACACTTCCGAAAAACCAATACAACGCCCACCCGGAACAATATATAAAGCTAAACGAACCGTTCACTGGGCACTTATCTGTACGAAAATCCCTATTGATTTACCTGTTTTTACAAGGAAATAAAATGTGAAAAAAATATTTCTACATCCCATGGCCTTTCCCAACCATTTAAATTTGTCTCTTACAGGTCTAACACTTCCGAAAAACCAATACAACGCCCACCCGGAACAATATATAAAGCTAAACGAACCGTTCACTGGGTACTTATGCGTACGAAAATCCCTATTGATTTACCTGTTTTTACAAGGAAATAAAATATGAAAAAAATATTTCTACATCCCATGGCCTTTCCCAACCATTTAAATTTTTCTCTTACAGGTCTAACACTTCTGAAAAACCAATACAACGCCCACCCGGAACAATATATAAAGCTAAACGAACCGTTCACTGGGCACTTATCCGTACGAAAATCCCTATTGTTTTACCTGTTTTTACAAGGAAATAAAATGTGAAAAAAATATTTCTACATCCCATGGCCTTTCCCAACCATTTAAATTTTTCTCTAACAGGTCTAACACTTCCGAAAAACCAATACAACGCCCACCCGGAACAATATATAAAGCTAAACGAACCGTTCACTGGGCACTTATCCGTACGAAAATCCCTATTGATTTACCTGTTTTTACAAGGAAATAAAATGTGAAAAAAATATTTCTACATCCCATGGCCTTTCCCAACCATTTAAATTTTTGTCTTACATGTCTAACACTTTCGAAAAACCAATACAACGCCCACCCGGAACAATATATAAAGCTAAACGAACCATTCACTGGGTACTTACGTGTACGAAAATCCCTATTGATTTACCTGTTTTTACAAGGAAATAAAATGTGAAAAAAATATTTCTACATCCCATGGCCTTTCCCAACCATTTAAATTTTTCTCTTACAGGTCTAACACTTCTGAAAAACGAATACAACGCCCACCCGGAACAATATATAAAGCTAAACGAACCGTTCACAGGGCACTTATCCGTACGAAAATCCCTATTGTTTTACCTGTTTTTACAAGGAAATAAAATGTGAAAAAAATATTTCTACATCCCATGGCCTTTCCCAACCATTTAAATTTGTCTCTTACAGGTCTAACACTTCCGAAAAACCAATACAACACCCACCTGGAACAATATATAAAGCTAAACGAACCGTTCAATGGGCACTTATCCTTACAAAAATCCCTATTGATTTACCTTTTTTTACAAGGAAATAAAATGTGAAAAAAATATTTCTACATCCCATGGCCTTTCCCAACCATTTAAAGTTTTCTCTTACAGGTCTAACACTTCTGAAAAACCAATACAACGCCCACCCGGAACAATATATAAAGCTAAACGAACCCTTTACTGGGTACTTACACGTACAAAAATCCCTATTGATTTACCTGTTTTTACAAGGAAATAAAATGTGGAAAAAATATTTCTACATCCCATGGCCTTTCCCAACCATTTAAATTTTTCTCTTACAGGTCTAACACTTCCGAAAAACCAATACAACGCCCACCCGGAACAATATCTAAAGCTAAACGAACCGTTCACTGGGTACTTATCCGTACGAAAATCCCTATTGATTTACCTGTTTTTACAAGGAAATAAAATGTGAAAAAAATATTTCTACATCCCATGGCCTTTCCCAACCATTTAAATTTGTCTCTCACAGGTCTAACACTTCCGAAAAACCAATACAACGCCCACCCGGAAAAATATATAAAGCTAAACGAACCGTTCACTGGGTACTTATGCGTACGAAAATCCCTATTGATTTACCTGTTTTTACAAGGAAATAAAATATGAAAAAAATATTTCTACATCCCATGGCCTTTCCCAACTGTTTAAATTTTTCTCTTACAGGTCTAACACTTCCGAAAAACCAATACAACGCCCACCCGGAACAATATATAAAGTTAAACGAACCGTTCACTGGGCACTTATCTGTACGAAAATCCCTATTGATTTACATGTTTTTACAAGGAAATAAAATGTGAAAAAAATATTTCTACATCCCATGGCCTTTCCCAACCATTTAAATTTGTCTCTTACAGGTCTAACACTTCCGAAAAACCAATACAACGCCCACCCGGAACAATATATAAAGCTAAACGAACCGTTCACTGGTTACTTATGCGTACGAAAATCCCTATTGATTTACCTGTTTTTACAAGGAAATAAAATATGAAAAAAATATTTCTACATCCCATGGCCTTTCCCAACCATTTAAATTTTTCTCTTACAGGTCTAACACTTCTGAAAAACCAATACAACGCCCACCCGGAACAATATATAAAGCTAAACGAACCGTTCACTGGGCACTTATCCGTACGAAAATCCCTATTGTTTTACCTGTTTTTACAAGGAAATAAAATGTGAAAAAAATATTTCTACATCCCATGGCCTTTCCCAACCATTTAAATTTTTCTCTTAAAGGTCTAACACTTCCGAAAAACCAATACAACGCCCACCCGGAACAATATATAAAGCTAAACGAACCGTTCACTGGGTACTTATGCGTACGAAAATCCCTATTGATTTACCTGTTTTTACAAGGAAATAAAATATGAAAAAAATATTTCTACATCCCATGGCCTTTCCCAACTGTTTAAATTTTTCTCTTACAGGTCTAACACTTCCGAAAAACCAATACAACGCCCACCCGGAACAATATATAAATTTAAACGAACCGTTCACTGGGCACTTATCTGTACGAAAATCCCTATTTATTTACATGTTTTTACAAGGAAATAAAATGTGAAAAAAATATTTCTACATCCCATGGCCTTTCCCAACCATTTAAATTTTTGTCTTACATGTCTAACACTTCCGAAAAACCAATACAACGCCGACCCGGAACAATATATAAAGCTAAACGAACCGTTCACTGGGTACTTACGTGTACGAAAATCCCTATTTATTTACCTGTTTTTACAAGGAAATAAAATATGAAAAAAATATTTCTACATCCCATGGCCTTTCCCAACCATTTAAATTTTTCTCTTACATGTCTAACACTTCTGAAAAACCAATACAACGCCCACCCGGAACAATATATAAAGCTAAACGAACCGTTCACTGGGCACTTATCCGTACGAAAATCCCTATTGTTTTACCTGTTTTTACAAGGAAATAAAATATGAAAAAAATATTTCTACATCCCATGGCCTTTCCCAACCATTTAAATTTTTCTCTTACATGTCTAACACTTCTGAAAAACCAATACAACGCCCACCCGGAACAATATATAAAGCTAAACGAACCGTTCACTGGGCACTTATCCGTACGAAAATCCCTATTGTTTTACCTGTTTTTACAAGAAAATAAAATGTGAAAAAAATATTTCTACATCCCATGGCCTTTCCCAACCATTTAAATTTTTCTCTAACAGGTCTAACACTTCCGAAAAACCAATACAACGCCCACCCGGAACAATATATAAAGCTAAACGAACCGTTCACTGGGCACTTTTCCGTACGAAAATCCCTATTGATTTACCTGTTTTTACAAGGAAATAAAATGTGAAAAAAATATTTCTACATCCCATGGCCTTTCCCAACCATTTAAATTTTTCTCTTACAGGTCTAACACTTCGGAAAAACCAATACAACGCCTACCGGGAACAATATATAAAGCTAAACGAACCGTTCACTGGGCACTTATCCGTACGAAAATCCCTATTGATTTACCTGTTTTTACAAGGAAATAAAATGTGAAAAAAATATTTCTACATACCATGGCCTTTCCCAACCATTTAAATTTTTCTCTTACAGGTCTAACACTTCCGAAAAACAAATACAACACCCACCCGGAACAATATATAAAGCTAAACGAACCGTTCACTGGGAACTTATCCGTAAGAAAATCCCTATTGATTTATCTGTTTTTACAAGGAAGTAAAATGTGAAAAAAATATTTCTACATCCCATGGCCTTTCCCAACCATTTAAATTTTTCTCTTACAGGTCTAACACTTCCGAAAAACCAATACAACGCCCACCCGGAACAATATATAAAGCTAAACGAACTGTTCACTGGGTACTTATCCGTACGAAAATCCCTATTGATTTAACTATTTTTACAAGGAAATAAAATGTGAAAAAAATATTTCTACATCCCATGGCCTTTCCCAACCATTTAAATTTTTCTCTTACATGTCTAACACTTCCGAAAAACCAATACAACGCCGACCCGGAACAATATATAAAGCTAAACGAACCGTTCACTGGGTACTTACGTGTACGAAAATCCCTATTGATTTACCTGTTTTTACAAGGAAATAAAATATTAAAAAAATATTTCTACATCCCATGGCCTTTCCCAACCATTTAAATTTTTCTCTTACAGGTCTAACACTTCTGAAAAACCAATACAACGCCCACCCGGAACAATATATTAAGCTAAACGAACCGTTCACTGGGCACTTATCCGTACGAAAATCCCTATTGTTTTACCTGTTTTTACAAGAAAATAAAATGTGAAAAAAATATTTCTACATCCCATGGCCTTTCCCAACCATTTAAATTTTTCTCTTACAGGTCTAACACTTCCGAAAAACCAATACAACACCCACCTGGAACAATATATAAAGCTAAACGAACCGTTCAATGGGCACTTATCCTTACAAAATTCCCTATTGATTTACCTGTTTTTACAAGGAAATAAAATGTGAAAAAAATATTTCTACATCCCATGGCCTTTTCCAACCATTTAAATTTTTCTCTTACAGGTCTAACACTTCCGAAAAACCAATACAACGCCCACCCGGAACAATATATAAAGCTAAACGAACCGTTCACTGGGCACTTATCCGTACGAAAATCCCTATTGATTTACCTGTTTTTACAAGGAAATAAAATGTGAAAAAAATATTTCTACATCCCATGGCCTTTCCCAACCATTTAAATTTTTGTCTTACATGTCTAACACTTCCGAAAAACCAATACAACGCCCACCCGGAACAATATATAAAGCTAAACGAACCGTTCACTGGGCACTTATCTGTACGAAAATCCCTATTGATTTACCTGTTTTTACAAGGAAATAAAATGTGAAAAAAATATTTCTATATCCCATGGCCTTTCCCAACCATTTAAATTTTTCTCTAACAGGTCTAACACTTCCGAAAAACCAATACAACGCCCACCCGGAACAATATATAAAGCTAAACGAACCGTTCACTGGGCACTTATCCGTACGAAAATCCCTATTGATTTACCTGTTTTTACAAGGAAATAAAATTTGAAAAAAATATTTCTACATCCCATGGCCTTTCCCAACCATTTAAATTTTTGTCTTACATGTCTAACACTTTCGAAAAACCAATACAACGCCCACCCGGAACAATATATAAAGCTAAACGAACCATTCACTGGGTACTTACGTGTACGAAAATCCCTATTGATTTACCTGTTTTTACAAGGAAATAAAATATGAAAAAAATATTTCTACATCCCATGGCCTTTCCCAACCATTTAAATTTTTCTCTTACAGGTCTAACACTTCTGAAAAACCAATACAACGCCCACCCGGAACAATATATAAAGCTAAACGAACCGTTCACTGGGCACTTATCCGTACGAAAATCCCTATTGTTTTACCTGTTTTTACAAGGAAATAAAATGTGAAAAAAATATTTCTACATCCCATGGCCTTTCCCAACCATTTAAATTTTTCTCTTACAGGTCTAACACTTCCGAAAAACCAATACAACACCCACCTGGAACAATATATAAAGCTAAACGAACCGTTCAATGGGCACTTATCCTTACAAAAATCCCTATTGATTTACCTGTTTTTACAAGGAAATAAAATGTGAAAAAAATATTTCTACATCCCATGGCCTTTCCCAACCATTTAAATTTTTCTCTTACAGGTCTAACACTTCTGAAAAACCAATACAACGCCCACCCGGAACAATATATAAAGCTAAACGAACCGTTCACTGGGCACTTATCCGTACGAAAATCCCTATTGTTTTACCTGTTTTTACAAGGAAATAAAATGTGAAAAAAATATTTCTACATCCCATGGCCTTTCCCAACCATTTAAATTTTTCTCTTACAGGTCTAACACTTCCGAAAAACCAATACAACACCCACCTGGAACAATATATAAAGCTAAACGAACCGTTCAATGGGCACTTATCCTTACAAAAATCCCTATTGATTTACCTGTTTTTACAAGGAAATAAAATGTGAAAAAAATATTTCTACATCCCATGGCCTTTCCCAACCATTTAAATTTTTCTCTTACAGGTCTAACACTTCCGAAAAACCAATACAACGCCCACCCGGAACAATATATAAAGCTAAACGAACCCTTTACTGGGTACTTACACGTACGAAAATCCCTATTGATTTACCTGTTTTTACAAGGAAATAAAATGTGGAAAAAATATTTCTACATCCCATGGCCTTTCCCAACCATTTAAATTTTTCTCTTACAGGTCTAACACTTCCGAAAAACCAATACAACGCCCACCCGGAACAATATATAAAGCTAAACGAACCGTTCACTGGGTACTTATCCGTACGAAAATCCCTATTGATTTACCTGTTTTTACAAGGAAATAAAATGTGAAAAAAATATTTCTACATCCCATGGCCTTTCCCAACCATTTAAATTTGTCTCTCACAGGTCTAACACTTCCGAAAAACCAATACAACGCCCACCCGGAACAATATATAAAGCTAAACGAACCGTTCACTGGGTACTTATGCATACGAAAATCCCTATTGATTTACCTGTTTTTACAAGGAAATAAAATATGAAAAAATATTTCTACATCCCATGGCCTTTCCCAACTGTTTAAATTTTTCTCTTACAGGTCTAACACTTCCGAAAAACCAATACAACGCCCACCCGGAACAATATATAAAGTTAAACGAACCGTTCACTGGGCACTTATCTGTACGAAAATCCCTATTGATTTACATGTTTTTACAAGGAAATAAAATGTGAAAAAAATATTTCTACATCCCATGGCCTTTCCCAACTATTTAAATTTGTCTCTTACAGGTCTAACACTTCCGAAAAACCAATACAACGCCCACCCGGAACAATATATAAAGCTAAACGAACCGTTCACTGGGTACTTATGCGTACGAAAATCCCTATTGATTTACCTGTTTTTACAAGGAAATAAAATATGAAAAAAATATTTCTACATCCCATGGCCTTTCCCAACCATTTAAATTTTTCTCTTACAGGTCTAACACTTCTGAAAAACCAATACAACGCCCACCCGGAACAATATATAAAGCTAAACGAACCGTTCACTGGGCACTTATCCGTACGAAAATCCCTATTGTTTTACCTGTTTTTACAAGGAAATAAAATGTGAAAAAAATATTTCTACATCCCATGGCCTTTCCCAACCATTTAAATTTTTCTCTTACAGGTCTAACACTTCCGAAAAACCAATACAACACTCACCTGGAACAATATATAAAGCTAAACGAACCGTTCAATGGGCACTTATCCTTACGAAAATCCCTATTGATTTACCTGTTTTTACAAGGAAATAAAATGTGAAAAAAATATTTCTACATCCCATGGCCTTTCCCAACCATTTAAATTTTTGTCTTACAGGGCTAACACTTCCGAAAAACCAATACAACGCCCACCCGGAACAATATATAAAGCTAAACGAACCATTCACTGGGTACTTACGTGTACGAAAATCCCTATTGATTTACCTGTTTTTACAAGGAAATAAAATATGAAAAAAATATTTCTACATCCCATGGCCTTTCCCAACCATTTAAATTTTTCTCTTACAGGTCTAACACTTCTGAAAAACCAATACAACGCCCACCCGGAACAATATATAAAGCTAAACGAACCGTTCACTGGGCACTTATCCGTACGAAAATCCCTATTGTTTTACCTGTTTTTACAAGGAAATAAAATGTGAAAAAAATATTTCTACATCCCATGGCCTTTCCCAACCATTTAAATTTTTCTCTTACAGGTCTAACACTTCCGAAAAACCAATACAACACCCACCTGGAACAATATATAAAGCTAAACGAACCGTTCAATGGGCACTTATCCTTACAAAAATCCCTATTGATTTACCTGTTTTTACAAGGAAATAAAATGTGAAAAAAATATTTCTACATCCCATGGCCTTTCCCAACCATTTAAATTTTTCTCTTACAGGTCTAACACTTCTGAAAAACCAATACAACGCCCACCCGGAACAATATATAAAGCTAAACGAACCGTTCACTGGGCACTTATCCGTACGAAAATCCCTATTGTTTTACCTGTTTTTACAAGGAAATAAAATGTGAAAAAAATATTTCTACATCCCATGGCCTTTCCCAACCATTTAAATTTTTCTCTTACAGGTCTAACACTTCCGAAAAACCAATACAACACCCACCTGGAACAATATATAAAGCTAAACGAACCGTTCAATGGGCACTTATCCTTACAAAAATCCCTATTGATTTACCTGTTTTTACAAGGAAATAAAATGTGAAAAAAATATTTCTACATCCCATGGCCTTTCCCAACCATTTAAATTTTTCTCTTACAGGTCTAACACTTCCGAAAAACCAATACAACGCCCACCCGGAACAATATATAAAGCTAAACGAACCCTTTACTGGGTACTTACACGTACGAAAATCCCTATTGATTTACCTGTTTTTACAAGGAAATAAAATGTGGAAAAAATATTTCTACATCCCATGGCCTTTCCCAACCATTTAAATTTTTCTCTTACAGGTCTAACACTTCCGAAAAACCAATACAACGCCCACCCGGAACAATATATAAAGCTAAACGAACCGTTCACTGGGTACTTATCCGTACGAAAATCCCTATTGATTTACCTGTTTTTACAAGGAAATAAAATGTGAAAAAAATATTTCTACATCCCATGGCCTTTCCCAACCATTTAAATTTGTCTCTCACAGGTCTAACACTTCCGAAAAACCAATACAACGCCCACCCGGAACAATATATAAAGCTAAACGAACCGTTCACTGGGTACTTATGCATACGAAAATCCCTATTGATTTACCTGTTTTTACAAGGAAATAAAATATGAAAAAATATTTCTACATCCCATGGCCTTTCCCAACTGTTTAAATTTTTCTCTTACAGGTCTAACACTTCCGAAAAACCAATACAACGCCCACCCGGAACAATATATAAAGTTAAACGAACCGTTCACTGGGCACTTATCTGTACGAAAATCCCTATTGATTTACATGTTTTTACAAGGAAATAAAATGTGAAAAAAATATTTCTACATCCCATGGCCTTTCCCAACTATTTAAATTTGTCTCTTACAGGTCTAACACTTCCGAAAAACCAATACAACGCCCACCCGGAACAATATATAAAGCTAAACGAACCGTTCACTGGGTACTTATGCGTACGAAAATCCCTATTGATTTACCTGTTTTTACAAGGAAATAAAATATGAAAAAAATATTTCTACATCCCATGGCCTTTCCCAACCATTTAAATTTTTCTCTTACAGGTCTAACACTTCTGAAAAACCAATACAACGCCCACCCGGAACAATATATAAAGCTAAACGAACCGTTCACTGGGCACTTATCCGTACGAAAATCCCTATTGTTTTACCTGTTTTTACAAGGAAATAAAATGTGAAAAAAATATTTCTACATCCCATGGCCTTTCCCAACCATTTAAATTTTTCTCTTACAGGTCTAACACTTCCGAAAAACCAATACAACACTCACCTGGAACAATATATAAAGCTAAACGAACCGTTCAATGGGCACTTATCCTTACGAAAATCCCTATTGATTTACCTGTTTTTACAAGGAAATAAAATGTGAAAAAAATATTTCTACATCCCATGGCCTTTCCCAACCATTTAAATTTTTCTCTTACAGGGCTAACACTTCCGAAAAACCAATACAACGCCCACCCGGAACAATATATAAAGCTAAACGAACCGTTTACTGGGTACTTACGTGTACGAAAATCCCTATTGATTTACCTGTTTTTACAAGGAAATAAAATGTGGAAAAAATATTTCTACATCCCATGGCCTTTCCCAACCATTTAAATTTTTCTCTTACAGGTCTAACACTTCCGAAAAACCAATACAACGCCCACCCGGAACAATATATAAAGCTAAACGAACCGTTCACTGGGTAGTTACACGTACGAAAATCCCTATTGATTTACCTGTTTTTACAAGGAAATAAAATGTGAAAAATATATTTCTACATCCCATGGCCTTTCCCAACCATTTAAATTTTTCTCTTACAGGTCTAACACTTCCGAAAAACAAATACAACACCCACCCGGAATAATATATAAAGTTAAACGAACCGTTCACTGGGTACTTATCCGTACGAAAATCCCTATTGATTTACCTGTTTTTACAAGGAAATAAAATGTGAAAAAAATATTTCTACATCCAATGGCCTTTCCCAACCATTTAAATTTTTCTCTTACAGGTCTAACACTTCCGAAAAACCAATACAACGCCCACCCGGAACAATATATAAAGCTAAACGAACCCTTTACTGGGTACTTACACGTACGAAAATCCCTATTGATTTACCTGTTTTTACAAGGAAATAAAATGTGAAAAAAATATTTCTACATCCCATGGCCTTTCCCAACCATTTAAATTTTTCTCTTACAGGTCTAACACTTCCGAAAAACCAATACAACACCCACCTGGAACAATATATAAAGCTAAACGAACCGTTCAATGGGCACTTATCCTTACGAAAATCCCTATTGATTTACCTGTTTTTACAAGGAAATAAAATGTGAAAAAAATATTTCTACATCCCATGGCCTTTCCCAACCATTTAAATTTTTCTCTTACAGGGCTAACACTTCCGAAAAACCAATACAACGCCCACCCGGAACAATATATAAAGCTAAACGAACCGTTTACTGGGTACTTATCCGTACGAAAATCCCTATTGATTTACCTGTTTTTACAAGGAAATAAAATGTGGAAAAAATATTTCTACATCCCATGGCCTTTCCCAACCATTTAAATTTTTCTCTTACAGGTCTAACACTTCCGAAAAACCAATACAACGCCCACCCGTAACAATTTATAAAGCTAAACGAACCGTTTACTGGGTACTTACACGTACGAAAATCCCTATTGATTTACCTGTTTTTACAAGGAAATAAAATGTGGAAAAAATATTTCTACATCCCATGGCCTTTCCCAACCATTTAAATTTTTCTCTTACAGGTCTAACACTTCCGAAAAACCAATACAACGCACACCCGGAACAATATATAAAGCTAAACGAACCGTTCACTGGGCACTTATCTGTACGAAAATCCCTATTGATTTACCTGTTTTTACAAGGAAATAAAATGTGAAAAAAATATTTCTACATCCCATGGCCATTCCCAACCATTTAAATTTTTCTCTTACAGGTCTAACACTTCCGAAAAACCAATACAACGCCCACCCGGAACAATATATAAAGCTAAACGAACCGTTCACTGGGTAGTTACACGTACGAAAATCCCTATTGATTTACCTGTTTTTACAAGGAAATAAAATGTGAAAAATATATTTCTACATCCCATGGCCTTTCCCAACCATTTAAATTTTTCTCTTACAGGTCTAACACTTCCGAAAAACAAATACAACACCCACCCGGAATAATATATAAAGTTAAACGAACCGTTCACTGGGTACTTATCCGTACGAAAATCCCTATTGATTTACCTGTTTTTACAAGGAAATAAAATGTGAAAAAAATATTTCTACATCCAATGGCCTTTCCCAACCATTTAAATTTTTCTCTTACAGGTCTAACACTTCCGAAAAACCAATACAACGCCCACCCGGAACAATATATAAAGCTAAACGAACCCTTTACTGGGTACTTACACGTACGAAAATCCCTATTGATTTACCTGTTTTTACAAGGAAATAAAATGTGGAAAAAATATTTCTACATCCCATGGCCTTTCCCAACCATTTAAATTTTTCTCTTACAGGTCTAACACTTCCGAAAAACCAATACAACACCCACCCGGAACAATATATAAAGCTAAACGAACCGTTCACTGGGTACTTATCCGTCCGAAAATCCCTATTGATTTACCTGTTTTTACAAGGAAATAAAATGTGAAAAAAATATTTCTACATCCCATGGCCTTTCCCAACCGTTTAAATTTTTCTCTTACAGGTCTAACACTTCCGAAAAAACAATACAACGCCCACCCGGAACAATATATAAAGTTAAACGAACCATTCACTGGGCACTTATCTGTACGAAAATCCCTATTGATTTACATGTTTTTACAAGTAAATAAAATGTGAAAAAAATATTTCTACATTCCATGGCCTTTCCCAACCAGTTAAATTTGTCTCTTACAGGTCTAACACTTCCGAAAAACCAATACAACGCCCACCCGGAACAATATATAAAGCTAAACGAACTGTTCACTGGGTACTTATGCGTACGAAAATCCCTATTGATTTACCTGTTTTTACAAGGAAATAAAATATAAAAAAATATTTCTACATCCCATGGCCTTTCCCAACCATTTAAATTTTTGTCTTACATGTCTAACACTTCCGAAAAACCAATACAACGCCCACCCGGAACAATATATAAAGCTAAACGAACCGTTCACTGGGTACTTATGCGTACGAAAATCCCTATTGATTTACCTGTTTTTACAAGGAAATAAAATGTGAAAAAAATATTTCTACATCCCATGGCCTTTCCCAACCATTTACATTTTTCTCTTACAGGTCTAACACTTCCGAAAAACCAATACAACGCCCACCCGGAACAATATATAAAGCTAAACGAACCGTTCACTGGGCACTTATCCGTACGAAAATCCCTATTGATTTACCTGTTTTTACAAGGAAATAAAATGTGAAAAAAATTTTTCTACATCCCATGGCCTTTCCCAACCATTTAAATTTTTGTCTTACATGTCTAACACTTCCGAAAAACCAATACAACGCCCACCCGGAACAATATATAAAGCTAAACGAACCGTTCACTGGGCCCTTATCCGTTCAAAAATCCCTATTGATTTACCTGTTTTTACAAGGAAATAAAATGTGAAAAAAATATTTCTACATCCCATGGCCTTTCCCAACCATTTAAATTTTTCTCTAACAGGTCTAACACTTCCGAAAAACCAATACAACGCCCACCTGGAACAATATATAAAGCTAAACGAACCGTTCACTGGGCACTTATCTGTACGAAAATCCCTATTGATTTACCTGTTTTTACAAGGAAATAAAATGTGAAAAAAATATTTCTACATCCCATGGCCTTTCCCAACCATTTATATTTTTCTCTAACAGGTCTAACACTTCCGAAAAACCAATACAACGCCCACCCGGAACAATATATAAAGCTAAACGAACCGTTCACTGGGCACTTATCCGTACGAAAATCCCTATTGATTTACCTGTTTTTACAAGGAAATAAAATGTGAAAAAAATATTTCTACATCCCATGGCCTTTCCCAACCATTTAAATTTTTCTCTTACAGGTCTAACACTTCTGAAAAAACAATACAACGCCCACCCGGAACAATATATAAAGCTAAACAAACCGTTCACTGGGCACTTATCCGTACGAAAATCCCTATTGTTTTAACTGTTTTTACAAGGAAATAAAATGTGAAAAAAATATTTCTACATCCCATGGCCTTTCCCAACCATTTAAATTTTTCTCTTACAGGTCTAACTCTTCCGAAAAACCAATACAACGCCCACCTGGAACAATATATAAAGCTAAACGAACCGTTCAATGGGCACTTATCCTTACAAAAATCCCTATTGATTTACCTGTTTTTACAAGGAAATAAAATGTGAAAAAAATATTTCTACATCCCATGGCCTTTCCCAACCATTTAAATTTTTCTCTTACAGGTCTAACACTTCCGAAAAACCAATACAACGCCCACCCGGAACAATATATAAAGCTAAACGAACCGTTCACTGGGCACTTATCCGTTCAAAAATCCCTATTGTTTTACCTGTTTTTACAAGGAAATAAAATGTGAAAAAAATATTTCTACATCCCATGGCCTTTCCCAACCATTTAAATTTTTCTCTTACAGGTCTAACACTTCCGAAAAACCAATACAACGCCCACCCGGAACAATATATAAAGCTAAACGAACCGTTCACTGGGCACTTATCCGTACGAAAATCCCTATTGATTTACCTGTTTTTACAAGGAAATAAAATGTGAATAAAATATTTCTACATCCCATGGCCTTTCCCAACCATTTAAATTTTTCTCTTACAAGTCTAACACTTCCAAAAAACCAATACAACGCCCACCCGGAACAATATATAAAGCTAAACGAACCGTTCACTGGGCACTTATCTGTACGAAAATCCCTATTGATTTACCTGTTTTTACAAGGAAATAAAATGTGAAAAAAATATTTCTACATCCCATGGCCATTCCCAACCATTTAAAATTTTCTCTTACAGGTCTAACACTTCCGAAAAACCAATACAACGCCCACCCGGAACAATATATAAAGTTAAACGAACCGTTCACTGGGTACTTATACGTACGAAAATCCCTATTGATTTACCTGTTTTTACAAGGAAATAAAATGTGAAAAAAATATTTCTACATCCCATGGCCTTTCCCAACCATTTAAATTTTTCTCTTACAGGTCTAACACTTCGGAAAAACCAATACAACGCCTACCCGGAACAATTTATAAAGCTAAACGAACCGTTCACTGGGCACTTATCCGTACGAAAATCCCTATTGATTTACCTGTTTTTACAAGGAAATAAAATGTGAAAAAAATATTTCTACATACCATGTCCTTTCCCATCCATTTAAATTTTTCTCTTACAGGTCTAACACTTCCGAAAAACAAATACAACACCCACCCGGAACAATATATAAAGCTAAACGAACCGTTAACTGGGTACTTATCCGTAAGAACATCCCTATTGATTTATCTGTTTTTACAAGGAAGTAAAATGTGAAAAAAATATTTCTACATCCCATGGCCTTTCCCAAGCATTTAAATTTTTTTCTTACAGGTCTAACACTTCCGAAAAACCAATACAACGCCCACCCAGAACAATATATAAAGCTAAACGAACCGTTCACTGGGTACTTATCCGTACGAAAATCCCTATTGATTTACCTGTTTTTAAAAGGAAGTAAAATGTGAAAAAAATATTTCTACATCCCATGGCCTTTCCCAACCATTTAAATTTTTCTCTTACAGGTCTAACACTTCCGAAAAACCAATACAAAGCCCACCCGGAACAATATATAAAGCTAAACGAACCGTTCACTGGGCACTTATCCGTACGAAAATCCCTATTGATTTACCTGTTTTTACAAGGAAATAAAATGTGAAAAAAATATTTCTACATCCAATGGCCTTTCCCAACCATTTAAATTTTTCTCTTACAGGTCTAACACTTGTGAGAAACCAATACAACGCCCACCCGGAACAATATATAAAGCTAAACGAACCGTTCACTGGGTACTTATCCGTACGAAAATCCCTATTGATTTACCTGTTTTTACAAGGAAATAAAATGTGAAAAAAATATTTCTACATCCCATGGCCTTTCCCAACCATTTAAATTTTTCTTTTACAGGTCTAACACTTCCGAAAAACCAATACAACGCCCACCCGGAACAATATATAAAGCTAAACGAACCGTTCACTGGGTACTTATCCGTACGAAAAACCCTATTGATTTACCTGTTTTTACAAGGAAATAAAATGTGAAAAAAATATTTCTACATCCCATGGCCTTTCCCAACCATTTAAATTTTTCTCTTACAGGTCTAACACTTCTGAAAAACCAATACAACGCCCACCCGGAACAATATATAAAGCTAAACGAACCGTTCACTGGGCATTTATCTGTACGAAAATCCCTATTGATTTACCTGTTTTTACAAGGAAATAAAATGTGAAAAAAATATTTCTACATCCCATGGCCTTTCCCAACCATTTAAATTTTTGTCTTACATGTCTAACACTTCCGAAAAACCAATACAACGCCCACCCGGAACAATATATAAAGCTAAACGAACCGTTCACTGGGCACTTATCCGTACGAAAATCCCTATTGATTTACCTGTTTTTACAAGGAAATAAAATGTGAAAAAAATATTTCTACATCCCATGGCCATTTCCAACCATTTAAAATTTTCTCTTACAGGTCTAACACTTCCGAAAAACCAATACAACGCCCACCCGGAACAATATATAAAGCTAAACGAACCGTTCACTTGGTACTTATGCGTACGAAAATCCCTATTGATTTACCAGTTTTTACAAGGAAATAAAATATGAAAAAAATATTTCTACATCCCATGGCCTTTCCCAACCATTTAAATTTTTCTCTTACAGGTCTAACACTTCTGAAAAACCAATACAACGCCCACCCGGAACAATATATAAAGCTAAACGAACCGTTCACTGGGCACTTATCCGTACAAAAATCCCTATTGTTTTACCTGTTTTTACAAGGAAATAAAATGTGAAAAAAATATTATTACATCCCATGGCCTTTCCCAACCATTTAAATTTTTCTCTTACAGGTCTAACACTTCCGAAAAACCAATACAACGCCCACCCGGAACAATATATAAAGCTAAACGAACCGTTCACTGGGCACTTATCCGTACGAAAATCCCTATTGATTTACCTGTTTTTACAAGGAAATAAAATGTGAAAAAAATATTTCTACATCCCATGGCCATTCCCAACCATTTAAATTTTTCTCTTACAGGTCTAACACTTCCGAAAAACCAATACAACGCCCACCCGGAACAATATATAAAGCTAAACGAACCGTTCACTGGGTACTTATGCGTACGAAAATCCCTATTGATTTACCAGTTTTTACAAGGAAATAAAATATGAAAAAAATATTTCTACATCTCATGGCCTTTCCCAACCATTTAAATTTTTCTCTTACAGGTCTAACACTTCTGAAAAACCAATACAACGCCCACCCAGAACAATATATAAAGCTAAACGAACCGTTCACTGTGTACTTATCCGTTCAAAAATCCCTATTGTTTTACCTGTTTTTACAAGGAAATAAAATGTGAAAAAAATATTTCTACATCCCATGGCCTTTCCCAACCATTTAAATTTTTCTCTTACAGGTCTAACACTTCCGAAAAACCAATACAACGCCCACCTGGAACAATATATAAAGCTAAACGAACCGTTCACTGGGCACATCTGTACGAAAATCCCTATTGATTTACCTGTTTTTACAAGGAAATAAAATGTGAAAAAAATATTTCTACATCCCATGGCCTTTCCCAACCATTTAAATTTTTCTCTAACAGGTCTAACACTTCCGAAAAACCAATACAACGCCCACCCGGAACAATATATAAAGCTAAACGAACCGTTCACTGGGCACTTATCCGTACGAAAATCCCTATTGATTTACCTGTTTTTACAAGGAAATAAAATGTGAAAAAAATATTTCTACATCCCATGGCCTTTCCCAACCATTTAAATTTTTCTCTTACAGGTCTAACACTTCTGAAAAACCAATACAACGCCCACCCGGAACAATATATAAAGCTAAACAAACCGTTCACTGGGCACTTATCCGTACGAAAATCCCTATTGTTTTAACTGTTTTTACAAGGAAATAAAATGTGAAAAAAATATTTCTACATCCCATGGCCTTTCCCAACCATTTAAATTTTTCTCTTACAGGTCTAACACTTCCGAAAAACCAATACAACGCCCACCCGGAACAATATATAAAGCTAAACGAACCGTTCACTGGGCACTTATCCGTTCAAAAATCCCTATTGTTTTACCTGTTTTTACAAGGAAATAAAATGTGAAAAAAATATTTCTACATCCCATGGCCTTTCCCAACCATTTAAATTTTTCTCTTACAGGTCTAACACTTCCGAAAAACCAATACAACGCCCACCCGGAACAATATATAAAGCTAAACGAACCGTTCACTGGGCACTTATCCGTACGAAAATCCCTATTGATTTACCTGTTTTTACAAGGAAATAAAATGTGAATAAAATATTTCTACATCCCATGGCCTTTCCCAACCATTTAAATTTTTCTCTTACAGGTCTAACACTTCCGAAAAACCAATACAACGCCCACCCGGAACAATATATAAAGCTAAACGAACCGTTCACTGGGCACTTATCTGTACGAAAATCCCTATTGATTTACCTGTTTTTACAAGGAAATAAAATGTGAAAAAAATATTTCTACATCCCATGGCCTTTCCCAACCATTTAAATTTTTCTCTTACAGGTCTAACACTTCCGAAAAACCAATACAACGCCCACCCGGAACAATATATAAAGCTAAACAAACCGTTCACTGGGCACTTATCCGTACGAAAATCCCTATTGTTTTAACTGTTTTTACAAGGAAATAAAATGTGAAAAAAATATTTCTACATCCCATGGCCTTTCCCAACCATTTAAATTTTTCTCTTACAGGTCTAACACTTCCGAAAAACCAATACAACGCCCACCTGGAACAATATATAAAGCTAAACGAACCGTTCAATGGGCACTTATCCTTACAAAAATCCCTATTGATTTACCTGTTTTTACAAGGAAATAAAATGTGAAAAAAATATTTCTACATCCCATGGCCTTTCCCAACCATTTAAATTTTTCTCTTACAGGTCTAACACTTCCGAAAAACCAATACAACGCCCACCCGGAACAATATATAAAGCTAAACGAACCGTTCACTGGGCACTTATCCGTTCAAAAATCCCTATTGTTTTACCTGTTTTTACAAGGAAATAAAATGTGAAAAAAATATTTCTACATCCCATGGCCTTTCCCAACCATTTAAATTTTTCTCTTACAGGTCTAACACTTCCGAAAAACCAATACAACGCCCACCCGGAACAATATATAAAGCTAAACGAACCGTTCACTGGGCACTTATCCGTACGAAAATCCCTATTGATTTACCTGTTTTTACAAGGAAATAAAATGTGAATAAAATATTTCTACATCCCATGGCCTTTCCCAACCATTTAAATTTTTCTCTTACAGGTCTAACACTTCCGAAAAACCAATACAACGCCCACCCGGAACAATATATAAAGCTAAACGAACCGTTCACTGGGCACTTATCTGTACGAAAATCCCTATTGATTTACCTGTTTTTACAAGGAAATAAAATGTGAAAAAAATATTTCTACATCCCATGGCCTTTCCCAACCATTTAAATTTTTCTCTTACAGGTCTAACACTTCCGAAAAACCAATACAACGCCCACCCGGAACAATATATAAAGCTAAACGAACCGTTCACTGGGCACTTATCCGTTCAAAAATCCCTATTGTTTTACCTGTTTTTACAAGGAAATAAAATGTGAAAAAAATATTTCTACATCCCATGGCCTTTCCCAACCATTTAAATTTTTCTCTTACAGGTCTAACACTTCCGAAAAACCAATACAACGCCCACCCGGAACAATATATAAAGCTAAACGAACCGTTCACTGGGCACTTATCCGTACGAAAATCCCTATTGATTTACCTGTTTTTACAAGGAAATAAAATGTGAATAAAATATTTCTACATCCCATGGCCTTTCCCAACCGTTTAAATTTTTCTCTTACAGGTCTAACACTTCCGAAAAACCAATACAACGCCCACCCGGAACAATATATAAAGCTAAACGAACCGTTCACTGGGCACTTATCTGTACGAAAATCCCTATTGATTTACCTGTTTTTACAAGGAAATAAAATGTGAAAAAAATATTTCTACATCCCATGGCCTTTCCCAACCATTTAAATTTTTCTCTTACAGGTCTAACACTTCCGAAAAACCAATACAACGCCCACCCGGAACAATATATAAAGCTAAACGAACCGTTCACTGGGCACTTATCCGTTCAAAAATCCCTATTGTTTTACCTGTTTTTACAAGGAAATAAAATGTGAAAAAAATATTTCTACATCCCATGGCCTTTCCCAACCATTTAAATTTTTCTCTTACAGGTCTAACACTTCCGAAAAACCAATACAACGCCCACCCGGAACAATATATAAAGCTAAACGAACCGTTCAATGGGCACTTATCCTTACAAAAATCCCTATTGATTTACCTGTTTTTACAAGGAAATAAAATGTGAAAAAAATATTTCTACATCCCATGGCCTTTCCCAACCATTTAAATTTTTCTCTTACAGGTCTAACACTTCCGAAAAACCAATACAACGCCCACCCGGAACAATATATAAAGCTAAACGAACCGTTCACTGGGCACTTATCCGTTCAAAAATCCCTATTGTTTTACCTGTTTTTACAAGGAAATAAAATGTGAAAAAAATATTTCTACATCCCATGGCCTTTCCCAACCATTTAAATTTTTCTCTTACAGGTCTAACACTTCCGAAAAACCAATACAACGCCCACCCGGAACAATATATAAAGCTAAACGAACCGTTCACTGGGCACTTATCCGTACGAAAATCCCTATTGATTTACCTGTTTTTACAAGGAAATAAAATGTGAATAAAATATTTCTACATCCCATGGCCTTTCCCAACCATTTAAATTTTTCTCTTACAGGTCTAACACTTCCGAAAAACCAATACAACGCCCACCCGGAACAATATATAAAGCTAAACGAACCGTTCACTGGGCACTTATCTGTACGAAAATCCCTATTGATTTACCTGTTTTTACAAGGAAATAAAATGTGAAAAAAATATTTCTACATCCCATGGCCTTTCCCAACCATTTAAATTTTTCTCTTACAGGTCTAACACTTCCGAAAAACCAATACAACGCCCACCCGGAACAATATATAAAGCTAAACGAACCGTTCACTGGGCACTTATCCGTTCAAAAATCCCTATTGTTTTACCTGTTTTTACAAGGAAATAAAATGTGAAAAAAATATTTCTACATCCCATGGCCTTTCCCAACCATTTAAATTTTTCTCTTACAGGTCTAACACTTCCGAAAAACCAATACAACGCCCACCCGGAACAATATATAAAGCTAAACGAACCGTTCACTGGGCACTTATCCGTACGAAAATCCCTATTGATTTACCTGTTTTTACAAGGAAATAAAATGTGAATAAAATATTTCTACATCCCATGGCCTTTCCCAACCATTTAAATTTTTCTCTTACAGGTCTAACACTTCCGAAAAACCAATACAACGCCCACCCGGAACAATATATAAAGCTAAACGAACCGTTCACTGGGCACTTATCTGTACGAAAATCCCTATTGATTTACCTGTTTTTACAAGGAAATAAAATGTGAAAAAAATATTTCTACATCCCATGGCCTTTCCCAACCATTTAAATTTTTCTCTTACAGGTCTAACACTTCCGAAAAACCAATACAACGCCCACCCGGAACAATATATAAAGCTAAACGAACCGTTCACTGGGCACTTATCCGTTCAAAAATCCCTATTGTTTTACCTGTTTTTACAAGGAAATAAAATGTGAAAAAAATATTTCTACATCCCATGGCCTTTCCCAACCATTTAAATTTTTCTCTTACAGGTCTAACACTTCCGAAAAACCAATACAACGCCCACCCGGAACAATATATAAAGCTAAACGAACCGTTCACTGGGCACTTATCCGTACGAAAATCCCTATTGATTTACCTGTTTTTACAAGGAAATAAAATGTGAATAAAATATTTCTACATCCCATGGCCTTTCCCAACCATTTAAATTTTTCTCTTACAGGTCTAACACTTCCGAAAAACCAATACAACGCCCACCCGGAACAATATATAAAGCTAAACGAACCGTTCACTGGGCACTTATCTGTACGAAAATCCCTATTGATTTACCTGTTTTTACAAGGAAATAAAATGTGAAAAAAATATTTCTACATCCCATGGCCTTTCCCAACCATTTACGTTTTTCTCTTACAGGTCTAACACTTCCGAAAAACCAATACAACGCCCACCCGGAACAATATATAAAGCTAAACGAACCGTTCACTGGGTAGTTACACGTACGAAAATCCCTATTGATTTACCTGTTTTTACAAGGAAATAAAATGTGAAAAAAATATTTCTACATCCCATGGCCATTCCCAACCATTTAAAATTTTCTCTTACAGGTCTAACACTTCCGAAAAACCAATACAACGCCCACCCGGAACAATATATAAAACTAAACGAACTGTTCACTGGGTACTTATCCGTACGAAAATCCCTATTGATTTACCTGTTTTTACAAGGAAATAAAATGTGAAAAAAATATTTCTACATCCCATGGCCTTTCCCAACCATTTAAATTTTTCTCTTACAGGTCTAACACTTCCGAAAAACCAATACAACGCCCACCCGGAACAATATATAAAGCTAAACGAACCGTTCACTGGGCACTTATCTGTACGAAAATCCCTATTGATTTACCTGTTTTTACAAGGAAATAAAATGTGAAAAAAATATTTCTACATCCCATGGCCTTTCCCAACCATTTAAATTTTTCTCTTACAGGTCTAACACTTCCGAAAAACCAATACAACACCCACCTGGAACAATATATAAAGCTAAACGAACCGTTCAATGGGCACTTATCCTTACGAAAATCCCTATTGATTTACCTGTTTTTACAAGGAAATAATATGTGAAAAAAATATTTCTACATGCCATGGCCTTTCCCAACCATTTAAATTTTTCTCTTACAGGTCTAACACTTCCGAAAAACCAATACAACGCCCACCCGGAACAATATATAAAGCTAAACGAACCGTTCACTGGGCACTTATCTGTACGAAAATCCCTATTGATTTACCTGTTTTTACAAGGAAATAAAATGTGAAAAGAATATTTCTACATCCCATGGCCATTCCCAACCATTTAATTTTTTCTCTTACAGGTCTAACACTTCCGAAAAACCAATACAACGCCCACCCGGAACAATATATAAAGCTAAACGAACCGTTCACTGGGTAGTTACACGTACGAAAATCCCTATTGATTTACCTGTTTTTACAAGGAAATAAAATGTGAAAAAAATATTTCTACATCCCATGGCCTTTCCCAACCATTTAAATTTTTCTCTTACAGGTCTAACACTTCCGAAAAACCAATACAACACCCACCTGGAACAATATATAAAGCTAAAAGAACCGTTCAATGGGCACTTATCCTTACGAAAATCCCTATTGATCTACCTGTTTTTACAAGGAAATAAAATGTGAAAAAAATATTTCTACATCCCATGGCCTTTCCCAACCATTTAAATTTTTCTCTTACAGGTCTAACACTTCCGAAAAACCAATACAACGCCCACCCGGAACAATATATAAAGCTAAACGAACCGTTCACTGGGCACTTATCCGTACGAAAATCCCTATTGATTTACCTGTTTTTACAAGGAAATAAAATGTGAAAAAAATATTTCTACATCCCATGGCCATTCCCAACCATTTAAGTTTTTCTCTTACAGGTCTAACACTTCCGAAAAACCAATACAACGCCCACCCGGAACAATATATAAAGCTAAACGAACCGTTCACTGGGTAGTTACACGTACGAAAATCCCTATTGATTTACCTGTTTTTACAAGGAAATAAAATGTGAAAAAAATATTTCTACATCCCATGGCCTTTCCCAACCATTTAAATTTTTCTCTTACAGGTCTAACACTTCCGAAAAACCAATACAACGCCCACCCGGAACAATATATAAAGCTAAACGAACCGTTCACTGGGCACTTATCCGTTCAAAAATCCCTATTGTTTTACCTGTTTTTACAAGGAAATAAAATGTGAAAAAAATATTTCTACATCCCATGGCCTTTCCCAACCATTTAAATTTTTCTCTTACAGGTCTAACACTTCCGAAAAACCAATACAACGCCCACCCGGAACAATATATAAAGCTAAACGAACCGTTCACTGGGCACTTATCTGTACGAAAATCCCTATTGATTTACCTGTTTTTACAAGGAAATAAAATGTGAAAAAAATATTTCTACATCCCATGGCCATTCCCAACCATTTACGTTTTTCTCTTACAGGTCTAACACTTCCGAAAAACCAATACAACGCCCACCCGGAACAATATATAAAGCTAAACGAACCGTTCACTGGGTAGTTACACGTACGAAAATCCCTATTGATTTACCTGTTTTTACAAGGAAATAAAATGTGAAAAAAATATTTCTACATCCCATGGCCTTTCCCAACCATTTAAATTTTTCTCTTACAGGTCTAACACTTCCGAAAAACCAATACAACGCCCACCCGGAACAATATATAAAGCTAAACGAACCGTTCACTGGGCACTTATCTGTACGAAAATCCCTATTGATTTACCTGTTTTTACAAGGAAATAAAATGTGAAAAAAATATTTCTACATCCCATGGCCTTTCCCAACCATTTAAATTTTTCTCTTACAGGTCTAACACTTCCGAAAAACCAATACAACACCCACCTGGAACAATATATAAAGCTAAACGAACCGTTCAATGGGCACTTATCCTTACGAAAATCCCTATTGATTTACCTGATTTTACAAGGAAATAATATGTGAAAAAAATATTTCTACATCCCATGGCCTTTACCCAACCATTTAAATTTTTCTCTTACAGGTCTAACACTTCCGAAAAACCAATACAACGCCCACCCGGAACAATATATAAAGCTAAACGAACCGTTCACTGGGCACTTATCTGTACGAAAATCCCTATTGATTTACCTGTTTTTACAAGGAAATAAAATGTGAAAAGAATATTTCTACATCCCATGGCCATTCCCAACCATTTAAGTTTTTCTCTTACAGGTCTAAGACTTCCGAAAAACCAATACAACGCCCACCCGGAACAATATATAAAGCTAAACGAACCGTTCACTGGGTAGTTACACGTACGAAAATCCCTATTGATTTACCTGTTTTTACAAGGAAATAAAATGTGAAAAAAATATTTCTACATCCCATGGCCTTTCCCAACCATTTAAATTTTTCTCTTACAGGTCTAACACTTCCGAAAAACCAATACAACGCCCACCCGGAACAATATATAAAGCTAAACGAACCGTTCACTGGGCACTTATCCGTATGAAAATCCCTATTGATTTACCTGTTTTTACAAGGAAATAAAATGTGAAAAAAATATTTCTACATCCAATGGCCTTTCCCAACCATTTAAATTTTTCTCTTACAGGTCTAACACTTCCGAAAAACCAATACAACGCCCACCCGGAACAATATATAAAGCTAAACGAACTGTTCACTGGGCACTTATCTGTACGAAAATCCCTATTGATGTACCTGTTTTTACAAGGAAATAAAATGTGAAAAAAATATTTCTACATCCCATGGCCATTCCCAACCATTTAAGTTTTTCTCTTACAGGTCTAACACTTCCGAAAAACCAATACAACGCCCACCCGGAACAATATATAAAGCTAAAATGAACCGTTCACTGGGTAGTTACACGTACGAAAATCCCTATTGATTTACCTGTTTTTACAAGGAAATAAAATGTGAAAAAAATATTTCTACATCCCATGGCCTTTCCCAACCATTTAAATTTTTCTCTTACAGGTCTAACACTTCCGAAAAACCAATACAACGCCCACCCGGAACAATATATAAAGCTAAACGAACCGTTCACTGGGCACTTATCCGTACGAAAATCCCTATTGATTTACCTGTTTTTACAAGGAAATAAAATGTGAAAAAAATATTTCTACATACCATGGCCTTTCCCAACCATTTAAATTTTTCTCTTACAGGTCTAACACTTCCGAAAAACAAATACAACACCCACCCGGAACAATATATAAAGCTAAACGAACCGTTAACTCGGTACTTATCCGTAAGAAAATCCCTATTGATTTATCTGTTTTTACAAGGAAGTAAAATGTGAAAAAAATATTTCTACATCCCATGGCCTTTCCCAACCATTTAAATTTTTCTCTTACAGGTCTAACACTTCCGAAAAACCAATACAACGCCCACCCGGAACAATATATAAAGCTAAACGAACTGTTCACTGGGTACTTATCCGTACGAAAATCCCTATTGATTTAACTATTTTTACAAGGAAATAAAATGTGAAAAAAATATTTCTACATCCCATGGCCTTTCCCAACCATTTAAATTTTTCTCTTACATGTCTAACACTTCCGAAAAACCAATACAACGCCGACCCGGAACAATATATAAAGCTAAACGAACCGTTCACTGGGTACTTACGTGTACGAAAATCCCTATTGATTTACCTGTTTTTACAAGGAAATAAAATATTAAAAAAATATTTCTACATCCCATGGCCTTTCCCAACCATTTAAATTTTTCTCTTACAGGTCTAACACTTCTGAAAAACCAATACAACGCCCACCCGGAACAATATATTAAGCTAAACGAACCGTTCACTGGGCACTTATCCGTACGAAAATCCCTATTGTTTTACCTGTTTTTACAAGAAAATAAAATGTGAAAAAAATATTTCTACATCCCATGGCCTTTCCCAACCATTTAAATTTTTCTCTTACAGGTCTAACACTTCCGAAAAACCAATACAACACCCACCTGGAACAATATATAAAGCTAAACGAACCGTTCAATGGGCACTTATCCTTACAAAATTCCCTATTGATTTACCTGTTTTTACAAGGAAATAAAATGTGAAAAAAATATTTCTACATCCCATGGCCTTTCCCAACCATTTAAATTTTTCTCTTACAGGTCTAACACTTCCGAAAAACCAATACAACGCCCACCCGGAACAATATATAAAGCTAAACGAACCGTTCACTGGGCACTTATCCGTACGAAAATCCCTATTGATTTACCTGTTTTTACAAGGAAATAAAATGTGAAAAAAATATTTCTACATCCCATGGCCTTTCCCAACCATTTAAATTTTTGTCTTACATGTCTAACACTTCTGAAAAACCAATACAACGCCCACCCGGAACAATATATAAAGCTAAACGAACCGTTCACTGGGCACTTATCTGTACGAAAATCCCTATTGATTTACCTGTTTTTACAAGGAAATAAAATGTGAAAAAAATATTTCTACATCCAATGGCCTTTCCCAACCATTTAAATTTTTCTCTTACAGGTCTAACACTTGTGAGAAACCAATACAACGCCCACCCGGAACAATATATAAAGCTAAACGAACCGTTCACTGGGTACTTATCCGTACGAAAATCCCTATTGATTTACCTGTTTTTACAAGGAAATAAAATGTGAAAAAAATATTTCTACATCCCATGGCCTTTCTCAACCGTTTAAATTTTTGTCTTACATGTCTAACACTTCCGAAAAACCAATACAACGCCCACCCGGAACAATATATAAAGCTAAACGAACCGTTCACTGGGCACTTATCCGTACGAAAATCCCTATAGATTTACCTGTTTTTACAAGGAAATAAAATGTGAAAAAAATATTTCTACATCCAATGGCCTTTCCCAACCATTTAAATTTTTCTCTTACAGGTCTAGCACTTCGGAGAAACCAATACAATGCGCACCTGGAACAATATATAAAGCTAAACGAACCGTTCACTGGGTACTTATCCGTACGAAAATCCCTATTGATTTACCTGTTTTTACAAGGAATTAAAATGTGAAAAAAATATTTCTACATCCCATGGCCTTTCCCAACCATTTAAATTTTTCTCTTACAGGTCTAACACTTCGGAAAAACCAATACAACGCCTACCCGGAACAATATATAAAGCTAAACGAACAGTTCACTGGGTAGTTATCCGTACGAAAATCCCTATTGATTTACCTGTTTTTACAAGGAAATAAAATGTGAAAAAAATATTTCTACATCCCATGGCCTTTCCCAACCATTTAAATTTTTCTCTTACAGGTCTAACACTTCGGAAAAACCAATACAACACCTACCCGGAACAATATATAAAGCTAAACGAACCGTTCACTGGGCACTTATCCGTACGAAAATCCCTATTGATTTACCTGTTTTTAAAAGGAAGTAAAATGTGAAAAAAATATTTCTACATACCATGGCCTTTCCCAACCATTTAAAATTTTCTCTTACAGGTCTAACACTTCCAAAAAACCAATACAACGCCCACCCGGAACAATATATAAAGCTAAACGGACCGTTCACTGGGTACTTATCCGTACGAAAATTCCTATTGATTTACCTGTTTTTACAAGGAAATAAAATGTGGAAAAAATATTTCTACATCCCATGGCCTTTCCCAACCATTTAAATTTTTCTCTTGGGGTGTGGCTAAAGATGTCGTCCTGAGAGGGTGGCAGGGCATCTGCTCTGCTATCTCTGAAGCCTGACAGGGGTCAATTGTGCAAGCAATTGGCAGAAAAGAGGAGGGGTACGCAAACCTCACCTCACCTTTCTACCCAGGAAGTTCTTGGGGCCGTCTCCAATCCTTTAGGGAGTATATCTCCCTGGATTATAGGCTGTCAGCGTTCCAGGTCCAGAGGACGACTGCCATTTTCTACCTCGGACTTTCTTTTCTTTCTTTAATCTTAAAGTATCTGCTTCAACCCTACATGATGATTTACCACAAATGAACGCTTTGAACTGAGGGGAGGACTTCGGCTGAGTTCCAAAACATCATTTACTGCAAGTATCTCTCGCTTTTTTTTTTCTCCGTCTCTCTTCCTGCATCAAAGCCCTTTGTTTCCCCCCTCCTCTTACTCTGCTCTGCCTGAAGCCACCTCGTTAAGAGGCAGGCTAATTCTCCTAACTAAGCAGAAGAAGGATTCAAATCAACTCGAATTAATTGGCAAAAGCTCTTATTGTAATTGTTTTGGTTTTCGGAGATAGAGATAAGAGCAGTGAATGTGAAAATCTCACGAGAACTTTGTGCCAGTACGAGAATCCCTGCCTTAACCGGCTTCAATACGTCACATGCCTGTGCCGGAACATTAGAGGATAAAACAGAGGACCTCTACTGGCCACTTGTAAAATTGTTTGGGGCCGGGTTTTTTTAAAGTCAAAATCATGTCTATGTTAAAAAGATTGGCTCATCTAATAGAGATACAAACCCAAGATTACAAAGTATTCTTAGATGGATTGATCAAAAATATCTCCAAGGAGATCCAAGATGGCAAGGAAGAAGTCTTCAATAGGAATGATGGATCAATAACAGTGACTGATGACAGCTTTAAACAAGGTGGAAAACCAACAGCAGAAGAGAAATCTGAAATTCATATCTTCAAGGAGATCCAAGATGCCAAGGAAGACGTCTTTAACAGGAATAATGGATCAATAACAGTGGCTGATGACAGCTCTAAACAAGGTGGAAAACCAACAGTAGAAGAGAAATCTGAAATTCTGGAGACGGAAAATGGGATGCCGGAGTTCTGCAGCCCAGATAAGGACACCCTTTTTAAAAAGACATACAGCCATCTCAAAGCAAGAGTGTACAAAAATCAATCAAAAGAAATATGGATCTGCAGTGAAAGTAACCGATTTAAAGGATCTCTCTGGGGAAAAAATTGTATTGATACTGGAGTCCAGGAGGTGCAACGGCCTCAAGATTTATCGATGCATATTTTGCGGGAAAGAGTACAACTGCACTTTCTACGCCAAAGGCCAATGGGACAGAATATAATTTTACGGGAACGACAAGATGTAGCAAGCCTCGAGATGAGACCCCCTTAAGAAGACCGAAAGCTCATATTGTTTTATGTTTAATGTTATACCGTATTCTATATTTCCATTTTTATGAAAAAGGGGAAGCAGTGTCTCTTTCGCTCTTGTTTTTTTTTTTGTCTCTTTTCTTTTATAGGCATATAGGTAATATAATCATTAGTGCTGAAAATGTAAAATGGGGTTCTCCCCCCTTATTTTTTCTTTCTTCTATTAGTGAATTGTCCTAGGACTAAAGCCTACACTGAGGATGGTTCTTAGAATGGGTCAAGCAAAAATTGTTTTGTAGATGTATTAGAACCAAGGATAAGGAGAAGCTATAGAAGACTGAAAGCTTATATTGTTCTATGTTTAATGTTAAGCATTTAATCTAAACCTGGAAATCTTATTATTCTCTGTATTAACAACATATACTGTATCCTATATTGCTATTTTTATGAAAAAGGGGAAGCAGTGCCTTTTTTCTCTCTTGTTTCTTTTTCTTAGTAGGCATATAGGTAATATAATCGTTAGCGTTGGAAATATAAAATGGGGCTTTCCCCTCTTATTATTTTTTTTATTGGTGTATTGTTATAGGGCCAAAGCTCATATTGATCTGTAGAAAATGCAAAGCTCTCAACTTATACCTGTCAGGATGGCTCTTAGAATGGGCCAAGTATAAATGGTTTGTAGATGTATCTGTATTAAGGATAAGGAGAAATTATGAAATCCTTTTGTAATTTTTTTTCTTTGTACATCTTTAAGGCAAAGCCCTACTTTCCTCTCCCTTTATCAGGGTATTGATACAGGGCCAAAACTAATACTGTGCTATAAGAAATGTTTAATGTTAAGCATCTAACTCAAACCTAGAAATATCTGCTAGGATAGCTCTCAGATTGTATCAAGCAGTTAATGTGAGGTCTACGATCTCTCAAGTAAGTTGATTAATAATAACTTTTCTTTTGTATATCTAAACAGGCTTTTTTTTTTTTTTAATGTAGTGGAAATGTGGATGGCTCTTAGACTCATGGCTCTTAGAGTTTTGGGCAAAAGTTTATATCACTGTGGAGTCAATGTGGGGTCGTATATTCTCAAATGATGACTATATTTCTATCTTTATGAAAATAAAAAAAATCATTATAAAAAAAAAAAATAAAATAAATTTTTCTCTTACAGGTCTAACACTTCGGAAAAACCAATACAACGCCTACCCGGAACAATATATAAAGCTAAACGAACCGTTCACTGGGTAGTTATCCGTACGAAAATCCCTATTGATTTACCTGTTTTTACAAGGAAATAAAATGTGAAAAAAATATTTCTACATCCCATGGCCTTTCCCAACCATTTAAATTTTTCTCTTACAGGTCTAACACTTCGGAAAAACCAATACAACGCCTACCCGGAACAATATATAAAGCTAAACGAACCGTTCACTGGGCACTTATCCGTACGAAAATCCCTATTGATTTACGTGTTTTTACAAGGAAATAAAATGTGAAAAAAATATTTCTACATACCATGGCCTTTCCCAACCATTTAAATTTTTCTCTTACAGGTCTAACACTTCCGAAAAACAAATACAACACCCACCCGGAACAATATATAAAGCTAAACGAACCGTTAACTGGGTACTTATCCGTAAGAAAATCCCTATTGATTTACCTGTTTTTAAAAGGAAGTAAAATGTGAAAAAAATATTTCTACATACCATGGCCTTTCCCAACCATTTAAAATTTTCTCTTACAGGTCTAACACTTCCAAAAAACCAATACAACGCCCACCCGGAACAATATATAAAGCTAAACGGACCGTTCACTGGGTACTTATCCGTACGAAAATTCCTATTGATTTACCTGTTTTTACAAGGAAATAAAATGTGGAAAAAATATTTCTACATCCCATGGCCTTTCCCAACCATTTAAATGTTTCTCTTAAAGGTCTAACACTTCCGAAAAACCAATACAAAGCCCACCCGGAACAATATATAAAGCTAAACGAACCGTTCACTGGGCACTTATCCGTACGAAAATCCCTATTGATTTACCTGTTTTTACAAGGAAATAAAATGTGAAAAAAATATTTCTACATCCAATGGCCTTTCCCAACCATTAAAATTTTTCTCTTACAGGCCTAACACTTCCGAAAAACCAATACAACGCCCACCCGGAACAATATATAAAGCTAAACGAACCGTTCACTGGGTACTTACCCGTACGAAAATCCCTATTGATTTACCTCTTTTTACAAGGAAATAAAATGTGAAAAAAATATTTCTACATCCCATGGCCTTTCCCAACCATTTAAATTTTTCTCTTACAGGTCTAACACTTCTGAAAAACCAATACAACGCCCACCCGGAACAATATATAAAGCTAAACGAACCGTTCACTGGGCACTTATCTGTACCAAAATCCCTATTGATTTACGTGTTTTTACAAGGAAATAAAATGTGAAAAAAATATTTCTACATCCCATGGCCTTTCCCAACCATTTAAATTTTTGTCTTACATGTCTAACACTTCCGAAAAACCAATACAACGCCCACCCGGAACAATATATAAAGCTAAACGAACCGTTCACTGGGCACTTATCTGTACCAAAATCCCTATTGATTTACGTGTTTTTACAAGGAAATAAAATGTGAAAAAAATATTTCTACATCCAATGGCCTTTCCCAACCATTTAAATTTTTCTCTTACAGGTCTAACACTTCTGAGAAACCAATACAATGCGCACCCGGAACAATATATAAAGCTAAACGAACCGTTCACTGGGTACTTATCCGTACGAAAATCCCTATTGATTTACATGTTTTTACAAGGAATTAAAATGTGAAAAAAATATTTCTACATCCCATGGCCTTTCCCAACCATTTAAATTTTCTCTTACAGGTCTAACACTTCCGAAAAACCAATACAACGCCCACCCGGAACAATATATAAAGCTAAACGAACCGTTCACTGGGCACTTATCTGTACGAAAATCCCTATTGATTTACGTGTTTTTACAAGGAAATAAAATGTGAAAAAAATATTTCTACATCCCATGGCCTTTCCCAACCATTAAAATTTTTGTCTTACATGTCTAACACTTCCGAAAAACCAATACAACGCCCACCCGGAACAATATATAAAGCTAAACGAACCGTTCACTGGGCACTTATCCGTACGAAAATCCCTATTGATTTACCTGCTTTTACAAGGAAATAAAATGTGAAAAAAATATTTCTACATCCAATGGCCTTTCCCAACCATTTAAATTTTTCTCTTACAGGTCTAGCACTTCTGAGAAACCAATACAACACCCACCTGGAACAATATATAAAGCTAAACGAACCGTTCACTGGGTACTTATCCGTACGAAAATCCCTATTGATTTACCTGTTTTTACAAGGAATTAAAATGTGAAAAAAATATTTCTACATCCCATGGCCTTTCCCAACCATTTAAATTTTTCTCTTACAGGTCTAACACTTCCGAAAAACCAATACAACGCCCACCCGGAACAATATATAAAGCTAAACGAACCGTTCACTGGGTAGTTATCCGTACGAAAATCCCTATTGATTTACCTGTTTTTACAAGGAAATAAAATGTGAAAAAAATATTTCTACATCCCATGGCCTTTCCCAACCATTTAAATTTTTCTCTTACAGGTCTAACACTTCGGAAAAACCAATACAACGCCTACCCGGAACAATATATAAAGCTAAACGAACCGTTCACTGGGCACTTATCCGTACGAAAATCCCTATTGATTTACGTGTTTTTACAAGGAAATAAAATGTGAAAAAAATATTTCTACATACCATGGCCTTTCCCAACCATTTAAATTTTTCTCTTACAGGTCTAACACTTCCGAAAAACAAATACAACACCCACCCGGAACAATATATAAAGCTAAACGAACCGTTAACTGGGTACTTATCCGTAAGAAAATCCCTATTGATTTATCTGTTTTTACAAGGAAAAAAAATGTGAAAAAAATATTTCTACATCCCATGGCCTTTCCCAACCATTTAAATTTTTCTCTTACAGGTCTAAGACTTCCGAAAAACCAATACAATACCCACCCGGAACAATATATAACGCTAAACGAACCGTTCACTGGGTAATTATCCGTACGAAAATCCCTATTGATTTACCTGTTTTTAAAAGGAAGTAAAATGTGAAAAAAATATTTCTACATACCATGGCCTTTCCCAACCATTTAAATTTTTCTCTTACAGGTCTAACACTTCCAAAAAACCAATACAACGCCCACCCGGAACAATATATAAAGCTAAACGGACCGTTCACTGGGTACTTATCCGTACGAAAATTCCTATTGATTTACCTGTTTTTACAAGGAAATAAAATGTGGAAAAAATATTTCTACATCCCATGGCCTTTCCCAACCATTTAAATGTTTCTCTTACAGGTCTAACACTTCCGAAAAACAAATACAAAGCCCACCCGGAACAATATATAAAGCTAAACGAACCGTTCACTGGGCACTTATCCGTACGAAAATCCCTATTGATTTACCTGTTTTTACAAGGAAATAAAATGTGAAAAAAATATTTCTACATCCAATGGCCTTTCCCAACCATTAAAATTTTTCTCTTACAGGCCTAACACTTCCGAAAAACCAATACAATGCGCACCCGGAACAATATATAAAGCTAAACGAACCGTTCACTGGGTACTTATCCGTACGAAAATCCCTATTGATTTACCTGTTTTTACAAGGAAATAAAATGTGAAAAAAATATTTCTACATCCCATGGCCTTTCCCAACCATGTAAATTTTTCTCTTACAGGTCTAACACTTCCGAAAAACCAATACAACGCCCACCCGGAACAATATATAAAGCTAAACGAACCGTTCACTGGGTAGTTACACGTACGAAAATCCCTATTGATTTACCTGATTTTACAAGGAAATAAAATGTGAAAAAAATATTTCTACATCCCATGGCCTTTCCCAACCATTTAAATTTTTCTCTTACAGGTCTAACACTTCCGAAAAACCAATACAACACCCACCTGGAACAATATATAAAGCTAAACGAACCGTTCAATGGGCACTTATCCTTACGAAAATCCCTATTGATTTACCTGTTTTTACAAGGAAATAAAATGTGAAAAAAATATTTCTACATCCCATGGCCTTTCCCAACCATTTAAATTTTTCTCTTACAGGTCTAACACTTCCGAAAAACCAATACAACGCCCACCCGGAACAATATATAAAGCTAAACGAACCGTTCACTGGGCACATATCTGTACGAAAATCCCTATTGATTTACCTGTTTTTACAAGGAAATAAAATGTGAAAAAAATATTTCTACATCCCATGGCCATTCCCAACCATTTAAGTTTTTCTCTTACAGGTCTAACACTTCCGAAAAACCAATACAACGCCCACCCGGAACAATATATAAAGCTAAACGAACCGTTCACTGGGTAGTTACACGTACGAAAATCCCTATTGATTTACCTGTTTTTACAAGGAAATAAAATGTGAAAAAAATATTTCTACATCCCATGGCCTTTCCCAACCATTTAAATTTTTCTCTTACAGGTCTAACACTTCCGAAAAACCAATACAACGCCCACCCGGAACAATATATAAAGCTAAACAAACCGTTCACTGGGCACTTATCCGTACGAAAATCCCTATTGATTTACATGTTTTTACAAGGAAATAAAATGTGAAAAAAATATTTCTACATCCAATGGCCTTTCCCAACCATTTAAATTTTTCTCTTACAGGTCTAACACTTCCGAAAAACCAATACAACGCCCACCCGGAACAATATATAAAGCTAAACGAACCGTTCACTGGGCACTTATCTGTACGAAAATCCCTATTGATTTACCTGTTTTTACAAGTAAATAAAATGTGAAAAAAATATTTCTACATCCCATGGCCATTCCCAACCATTTAAGTTTTTCTCTTACAGGTCTAACACTTCCGAAAAACCAATACAATGCCCACCCGGAACAATATATAAAGCTAAACGAACCATTCACTGGGTAGTTACACGTACGAAAATCCCTATTGATTTACCTGTTTTTACAAGGAAATAAAATGTGAAAAAAATATTTCTACATCCAATGGCCTTTCCCAACCATTTAAATTTTTCTCTTACAGGTCTAACACTTCTGAGAAACCAATACAATGCGCACCCGGAACAATATATAAAGGTAAACGAACCGTTCACTGGGTACTTATCCGTACGAAAATCCCTATTGATTTACCTGTTTTTACAAGGAATTAAAATGTGAAAAAAATATTTCTACATCCCATGGCCATTCCCAACCATTTAAGTTTTTCTCTTACAGGTCTAACACTTCCGAAAAACCAATACAACGCCCACCCGGAACAATATATAAAGCTAAACGAACCGTTCACTGGGTAGTTACACGTACGAAAATCCCTATTGATTTACCTGTTTTTACAAGGAAATAAAATGTGAAAAAAATATTTCTACATCCCATGGCCTTTCCCAACCATTTAAATTTTTCTCTTACAGGTCTAACACTTCCGAAAAACCAATACAACACCCACCTGGAACAATATATAAAGCTAAACGAACCGTTCAATGGGCACTTATCCTTACGAAAATCCCTATTGATTTACCTGTTTTTACAAGGAAATAAAATGTGAAAAAAATATTTCTACATCCCATGGCCATTCCCAACCATTTAAGTTTTTCTCTTACAGGTCTAACACTTCCGAAAAACCAATACAACGCCCACCCGGAACAATATATAAAGCTAAACGAACCGTTCACTGGGTAGTTACACGTACGAAAATCCCTATTGATTTACCTGTTTTTACAAGGAAATAAAATGTGAAAAAATTATTTCTACATCCCATGGCCTTTCCCAACCATTTAAATTTTTCTCTTACAGGTCTAACACTTCCGAAAAACCAATACAACGCCCACCCGGAACAATATATAAAGCTAAACGAACCGTTCACTGGGCACTTATCCGTACGAAAATCCCTATTGATTTACCTGTTTTTACAAGGAAATAAAATGTGAAAAAAATATTTCTACATCCAATGGCCTTTCCCAACCATTTAAATTTTTCTCTTACAGGTCTAACACTTCCGAAAAACCAATACAACGCCCACCCGGAACAATATATAAAGCTAAACGAACCGTTCACTGGGCACTTATCTGTACGAAAATCCCTATTGATGTACCTGTTTTTACAAGGAAATAAAATGTGAAAAAAATATTTCTACATCCCATGGCCATTCCCAACCATTTAAGTTTTTCTCTTACAGGTCTAACACTTCCGAAAAACCAATACAATGCCCACCCGGAACAATATATAAAGCTAAACGAACCGTTCACTGGGCACTTATCCGTACGAAAATCCCTATTGATTTACCTGTTTTTACAAGGAAATAAAATGTGAAAAAAATATTTCTACATCCCATGGCCATTCCCAACCATTTAAAATTTTCTCTTACAGGTCTAACACTTCCGAAAAACCAATACAACGCCCACCCGGAACAATATATAAAGCTAAACGGACCGTTCACTGGGTACTTATCCGTACGAAAATTCCTATTGATTTACCTGTTTTTACAAGGAAATAAAATGTGGAAAAAATATTTCTACATCCCATGGCCTTTCCCAACCATTTAAATGTTTCTCTTACAGGTCTAACACTTCCGAAAAACCAATACAAAGCCCACCCGGAACAATATATAAAGCTAAACGAACCGTTCACTGGGCACTTATCCGTACGAAAATCCCTATTGATTTACCTGTTTTTACAAGGAAATAAAATGTGAAAAAAATATTTCTACATCCAATGGCCTTTCCCAACCATTAAAATTTTTCTCTTACAGGCCTAACACTTCCGAAAAACCAATACAACGCCCACCCGGAACAATATATAAAGATAAACGAACCGTTCACTGGGCACTTATCTGTACGAAAATCCCTATTGATGTACCTGTTTTTACAAGGAAATAAAATGTGAAAAAAATATTTCTACATCCCATGGCCATTCCCAACCATTTAAGTTTTTCTCTTACAGGTCTAACACTTCCGAAAAACCAATACAACGCCCACCCGGAACAATATATAAAGCTAAACGAACCGTTCACTGGGCACTTATCCGTACGAAAATCCCTATTGATTTACCTGTTTTTACAAGGAAATAAAATGTGAAAAAAATATTTCTACATCCCATGGCCTTTCCCAACCATTTAAATTTTTGTCTTACATGTCTAACACTTCCGAAAAACCAATACAACGCCCACCCGGAACAATATATAAAGCTAAACGAACCGTTCACTGGGCACTTATCTGTACGAAAATCCCTATTGATTTACCTGTTTTTACAAGAAAATAAAATGTGAAAAAAATATTTCTACATCCCATGGCCATTCCCAACCATTTAAAATTTTCTCTTACAGGTCTAACACTTCCGAAAAACCAATACAACGCCTACCCGGAACAATATATAAAGCTAAACGAACCGTTCACTGGGCACTTATCCGTACGAAAATCCGTATTGATTTACCTGTTTTTACAAGGAAATAAAATGTGAAAAAAATATTTCTACATACCATGGCCTTTCCCAACCATTTAAATTTTTCTCTTACAGGTCTAACACTTCCGAAAAACAAATACAACACCCACCCGGAACAATATATAAAGCTAAACGAACCGTTAACTGGGTACTTATCCGTAAGAAAATCCCTATTGATTTACCTGTTTTTAAAAGGAAGTAAAATGTGAAAAAAATATTTCTACATCCCATGGCCTTTCCCAACCATTTAAATTTTTCTCTTACAGGTCTAACACTTCCAAAAAACCAATACAACGCCCACCCGGAACAATATATAAAGCTAAACGGACCGTTCACTGGGTACTTATCCGTACGAAAATACCTATTGATTTACCTGTTTTTACAAGGAAATAAAATGTGGAAAAAATATTTCTACATCCCATGGCCTTTCCCAACCATTTAAATTTTTCTCTTACAGGTCTAACACTTCCGAAAAACCAATACAAAGCCCACCCGGAACAATATATAAAGCTAAACGAACCGTTCACTGGGCACTTATCCGTACGAAAATCCCTATTGATTTACCTGTTTTTACAAGGAAATAAAATGTGAAAAAAATATTTCTACATCCAATGGCCTTTCCCAACCATTTAAATTTTTCTCTTACTGGTCTAACACTTCCAAAAAACCAATACAACGCCCACCCGGAACAATATATAAAGCTAAACGAACCGTTCACTGGGTACTTATCCGTACGAAAATCCCTATTGATTTACCTGTTTTTACAAGGAAATAAAATGTGAAAAAAATATTTCTACATCCAATGGCCTTTCCCAACCATTAAAATTTTTCTCTTACAGGTCTAACACTTCCGAAAAACCAATACAACGCCCACCCGGAACAATATATAAAGCTAAACGAACCGTTCACTGGGTACTTATCCGTACGAAAATCCCTATTGATTTACCTGTTTTTACAAGGAAATAAAATGTGAAAAAAATATTTCTACATCCCATGGCCTTTCCCAACCATTTAAATATTTCTCTTACAGGTCTAACACTTCCGATAAACCAATACAACGCCCACCCGGAACAATATATAAAGGTAAACGAACCGTTCACTGGGCACTTATCTGTACGAAAATCCCTATTGATTTACGTGTTTTTACAAGGAAATAAAATGTGAAAAAAATATTTCTACATCCCATGGCCTTTCCCAACCATTTAAATTTTTGTCTTACATGTCTAACACTTCCGAAAAACCAATAGAACGCCCACCCGGAACAATATATAAAGCTAAACGAACCGTTCACTGGGCACTTATCCGTACGAAAATCCCTATTGATTTACCTGTTTTTACAAGGAAATAAAATGTGAAAAAAATATTTCTACATCCAATGGCCTTTCCCAACCATTTAAATTTTTCTCTTACAGGTCTAGCACTTCTGAGAAACCAATACAATGCGCACCCGGAACAATATATAAAGCTAAACGAACCGTTCACTGGGTACTTATCCGTACGAAAATCCCTATTGATTTACCTGTTTTTACAAGGAATTAAAATGTGAAAAAAATATTTCTACATCCCATGGCCTTTCCCAACCATTTAAATTTTTCTCTTACAGGTCTAACACTTCCGAAAAACCAATACAACGCCCACCCGGAACAATATATAAAGCTAAACGAACCGTTCACTGGGTAGTTATCCGTACGAAAATCCCTATTGATTTACCTGTTTTTACAAGGAAATAAAATGTGAAAAAAATATTTCTACATCCCATGGCCTTTCCCAACCATTTAAATTTTTCTCTTACAGGTCTAACACTTCGGAAAAACCAATACAACGCCTACCCGGAACAATATATAAAGCTAAACGAACCGTTCACTGGGCACTTATCCGTACGAAAATCCCTATTGATTTACGTGTTTTTACAAGGAAATAAAATGTGAAAAAAATATTTCTACATACCATGGCCTTTCCCAACCATTTAAATTTTTCTCTTACAGGTCTAACACTTCCGAAAAACAAATACAACACCCACCCGGAACAATATATAAAGCTAAACGAACCGTTAACTGGGTACTTATCCGTAAGAAAATCCCTATTGATTTATCTGTTTTTACAAGGAAGTAAAATGTGAAAAAAATATTTCTACATCCCATGGCCTTTCCCAACCATTTAAATTTTTCTCTTACAGGTCTAAGACTTCCGAAAAACCAATACAATACCCACCCGGAACAATATATAACGCTAAACGAACCGTTCACTGGGTAATTATCCGTACGAAAATCCCTATTGATTTACCTGTTTTTAAAAGGAAGTAAAATGTGAAAAAAATATTTCTACATACCATGGCCTTTCCCAACCATTTAAATTTTTCTCTTACAGGTCTAACACTTCCAAAAAACCAATACAACGCCCACCCGGAACAATATATAAAGCTAAACGGACCGTTCACTGGGTACTTATCCGTACGAAAATTCCTATTGATTTACCTGTTTTTACAAGGAAATAAAATGTGGAAAAAATATTTCTACATCCCATGGCCTTTCCCAACCATTTAAATGTTTCTCTTACAGGTCTAACACTTCCGAAAAACAAATACAAAGCCCACCCGGAACAATATATAAAGCTAAACGAACCGTTCACTGGGCACTTATCCTTACGAAAATCCCTATTGATTTACCTGTTTTTACAAGGAAATAAAATGTGAAAAAAATATTTCTACATCCAATGGCCTTTCCCAACCATTAAAATTTTTCTCTTACAGGCCTAACACTTCCGAAAAACCAATACAATGCGCACCCGGAACAATATATAAAGCTAAACGAACCGTTCACTGGGTACTTATCCGTACGAAAATCCCTATTGATTTACCTGTTTTTACAAGGAAATAAAATGTGAAAAAAATATTTCTACATCCCATGGCCTTTCCCAACCATGTAAATTTTTCTCTTACAGGTCTAACACTTCCGAAAAACCAATACAACGCCCACCCGGAACAATATATAAAGCTAAACGAACCGTTCACTGGGTAGTTACACGTACGAAAATCCCTATTGATTTACCTGATTTTACAAGGAAATAAAATGTGAAAAAAATATTTCTACATCCCATGGCCTTTCCCAACCATTTAAATTTTTCTCTTACAGGTCTAACACTTCCGAAAAACCAATACAACACCCACCTGGAACAATATATAAAGCTAAACGAACCGTTCAATGGGCACTTATCCTTACGAAAATCCCTATTGATTTACCTGTTTTTACAAGGAAATAAAATGTGAAAAAAATATTTCTACATCCCATGGCCTTTCCCAACCATTTAAATTTTTCTCTTACAGGTCTAACACTTCCGAAAAACCAATACAACGCCCACCCGGAACAATATATAAAGCTAAACGAACCGTTCACTGGGCACATATCTGTACGAAAATCCCTATTGATTTACCTGTTTTTACAAGGAAATAAAATGTGAAAAAAATATTTCTACATCCCATGGCCATTCCCAACCATTTAAGTTTTTCTCTTACAGGTCTAACACTTCCGAAAAACCAATACAACGCCCACCCGGAACAATATATAAAGCTAAACGAACCGTTCACTGGGTAGTTACACGTACGAAAATCCCTATTGATTTACCTGTTTTTACAAGGAAATAAAATGTGAAAAAAATATTTCTACATCCAATGGCCTTTCCCAACCATTAAAATTTTTCTCTTACAGGCCTAACACTTCCGAAAAACCAATACAACGCCCACCCGGAACAATATATAAAGCTAAACGAACCGTTCACTGGGTACTTATCCGTACGAAAATCCCTATTGATTTACCTGTTTTTACAAGGAAATAAAATGTGAAAAAAATATTTCTACATCCAATGGCCTTTCCCAACCATTAAAATTTTTCTCTTACAGGCCTAACACTTCCGAAAAACCAATACAACGCCCACCCGGAACAATATATAAAGCTAAACGAACCGTTCACTGGGTACTTATCCGTACGAAAATCCCTATTGATTTACCTGTTTTTACAAGAAAATAAAATGTGAAAAAAATATTTCTACATCCCATGGCCTTTCCCAACCATTTAAATTTTTCTCTTACAGGTCTAACACTTCCGAAAAACCAATACAACGCCCACCCGGAACAATATATAAAGCTAAACGAACCGTTCACTGGGCACTTATCTGTACGAAAATTCCTATTGATTTACGTGTTTTTACAAGGAAATAAAATGTGAAAAAAATATTTCTACATCCCATGGCCTTTCCCAACCATTTAAATTTTTGTCTTACATGTCTAACACTTCTGAAAAACCAATACAACGCCCACCCGGAACAATATATAAAGCTAAACGAACCGTTCACTGGGCACTTCTCCGTACGAAAATCCCTATTGATTTACCTGTTTTTACAAGGAAATAAAATGTGAAAAAAATATTTCTACATCCAATGGCCTTTCCCAACCATTTAAATTTTTCTCTTCAAGGTCTAACACTTCTGAGAAACCAATACAATGCGCACCCGGAACAATATATAAAGCTAAACGAACCGTTCACTGGGTAGTTATCCGTACGAAAATCCCTATTGATTTACCTGTTTTTACAAGGAATTAAAATGTGGAAAAAATATTTCTACATCCCATGGCCTTTCCCAACCATTTAAATTTTTCTCTTACAGGTCTAACACTTCCGAAAAACCAATACAACGCACACCCGGAACAATATATAAAGCTTAACCAACCGTTCACTGGGCACTTATCTGTACGAAAATCCCTATTGATTTACCTGTTTTTACAAGGAATTAAAATGTGGAAAAAATATTTCTACATCCCATGGCCTTTCCCAACCATTTAAATTTTTCTCTTACAGGTCTAACACTTCCGAAAAACCAATACAACGCACACCCGGAACAATATATAAAGCTTAACCAACCGTTCACTGGGCACTTATCTGTACGAAAATCCCTATTGATTTACCTGTTTTTACAAGGAAATAAAAAGTGAAAAAAATATTTTTACATCCCATGGCCATTCCCAAACATTTAAATTTTTCTCTTACAGGTCTAACACTTCGGAAAAACCAATACAACGCCTACCCGGAACAATATATAAAGCTAAACGAACCGTTCACTGGGCACTTATCCGTACGAAAATCCCTATTGATTTACCTGTTTTTACAAGGAAATAAAATGTGAAAAAAATATTTCTACATACCATGGCCTTTCCCAACCATTTAAATTTTTCTCTTACAGGTCTAACACTTCCGAAAAACAAATACAACACCCACCCGGAACAATATATAAAGCTAAACGAACCGTTAACTGGGTACTTATCCGTAAGAAAATCCCTATTGATTTATCTGTTTTTACAAGGAAGTAAAATGTGAAAAAAATATTTCTACATCCCATGGCCTTTCCCAACCATTTAAATTTTTCTCTTACAGGTCTAACACTTCCGAAAAACCAATACAACACCCACCTGGAACAATATATAAAGCTAAACGAACCGTTCAATGGGCACTTATCCTTACGAAAATCCCTATTGATTTACCTGATTTTACAAGGAAATAATATGTGAAAAAAATATTTCTACATCCCATGGCCTTTACCCAACCATTTAAATTTTTCTCTTACAGGTCTAACACTTCCGAAAAACCAATACAACGCCCACCCGGAACAATATATAAAGCTAAACGAACCGTTCACTGGGCACTTATCTGTACGAAAATCCCTATTGATTTACCTGTTTTTACAAGGAAATAAAATGTGAAAAGAATATTTCTACATCCCATGGCCATTCCCAACCATTTAAGTTTTTCTCTTACAGGTCTAAGACTTCCGAAAAACCAATACAACGCCCACCCGGAACAATATATAAAGCTAAACGAACCGTTCACTGGGTAGTTACACGTACGAAAATCCCTATTGATTTACCTGTTTTTACAAGGAAATAAAATGTGAAAAAAATATTTCTACATCCCATGGCCTTTCCCAACCATTTAAATTTTTCTCTTACAGGTCTAACACTTCCGAAAAACCAATACAACGCCCACCCGGAACAATATATAAAGCTAAACGAACCGTTCACTGGGCACTTATCCGTATGAAAATCCCTATTGATTTACCTGTTTTTACAAGGAAATAAAATGTGAAAAAAATATTTCTACATCCAATGGCCTTTCCCAACCATTTAAATTTTTCTCTTACAGGTCTAACACTTCCGAAAAACCAATACAACGCCCACCCGGAACAATATATAAAGCTAAACGAACTGTTCACTGGGCACTTATCTGTACGAAAATCCCTATTGATGTACCTGTTTTTACAAGGAAATAAAATGTGAAAAAAATATTTCTACATCCCATGGCCATTCCCAACCATTTAAGTTTTTCTCTTACAGGTCTAACACTTCCGAAAAACCAATACAACGCCCACCCGGAACAATATATAAAGCTAAACGAACCGTTCACTGGGTAGTTACACGTACGAAAATCCCTATTGATTTACCTGTTTTTACAAGGAAATAAAATGTGAAAAAAATATTTCTACATCCCATGGCCTTTCCCAACCATTTAAATTTTTCTCTTACAGGTCTAACACTTCCGAAAAACCAATACAACGCCCACCCGGAACAATATATAAAGCTAAACGAACCGTTCACTGGGCACTTATCCGTACGAAAATCCCTATTGATTTACCTGTTTTTACAAGGAAATAAAATGTGAAAAAAATATTTCTACATACCATGGCCTTTCCCAACCATTTAAATTTTTCTCTTACAGGTCTAACACTTCCGAAAAACAAATACAACACCCACCCGGAACAATATATAAAGCTAAACGAACCGTTAACTCGGTACTTATCCGTAAGAAAATCCCTATTGATTTATCTGTTTTTACAAGGAAGTAAAATGTGAAAAAAATATTTCTACATCCCATGGCCTTTCCCAACCATTTAAATTTTTCTCTTACAGGTCTAACACTTCCGAAAAACCAATACAACGCCCACCCGGAACAATATATAAAGCTAAACGAACTGTTCACTGGGTACTTATCCGTACGAAAATCCCTATTGATTTAACTATTTTTACAAGGAAATAAAATGTGAAAAAAATATTTCTACATCCCATGGCCTTTCCCAACCATTTAAATTTTTCTCTTACATGTCTAACACTTCCGAAAAACCAATACAACGCCGACCCGGAACAATATATAAAGCTAAACGAACCGTTCACTGGGTACTTACGTGTACGAAAATCCCTATTGATTTACCTGTTTTTACAAGGAAATAAAATATTAAAAAAATATTTCTACATCCCATGGCCTTTCCCAACCATTTAAATTTTTCTCTTACAGGTCTAACACTTCTGAAAAACCAATACAACGCCCACCCGGAACAATATATTAAGCTAAACGAACCGTTCACTGGGCACTTATCCGTACGAAAATCCCTATTGTTTTACCTGTTTTTACAAGAAAATAAAATGTGAAAAAAATATTTCTACATCCCATGGCCTTTCCCAACCATTTAAATTTTTCTCTTACAGGTCTAACACTTCCGAAAAACCAATACAACACCCACCTGGAACAATATATAAAGCTAAACGAACCGTTCAATGGGCACTTATCCTTACAAAATTCCCTATTGATTTACCTGTTTTTACAAGGAAATAAAATGTGAAAAAAATATTTCTACATCCCATGGCCTTTCCCAACCATTTAAATTTTTCTCTTACAGGTCTAACACTTCCGAAAAACCAATACAACGCCCACCCGGAACAATATATAAAGCTAAACGAACCGTTCACTGGGCACTTATCCGTACGAAAATCCCTATTGATTTACCTGTTTTTACAAGGAAATAAAATGTGAAAAAAATATTTCTACATCCCATGGCCTTTCCCAACCATTTAAATTTTTGTCTTACATGTCTAACACTTCCGAAAAACCAATACAACGCCCACCCGGAACAATATATAAAGCTAAACGAACCGTTCACTGGGCACTTATCTGTACGAAAATCCCTATTGATTTACCTGTTTTTACAAGGAAATAAAATGTGAAAAAAATATTTCTACATCCAATGGCCTTTCCCAACCATTTAAATTTTTCTCTTACAGGTCTAACACTTGTGAGAAACCAATACAACGCCCACCCGGAACAATATATAAAGCTAAACGAACCGTTCACTGGGTACTTATCCGTACGAAAATCCCTATTGATTTACCTGTTTTTACAAGGAAATAAAATGTGAAAAAAATATTTCTACATCCCATGGCCTTTCTCAACCGTTTAAATTTTTGTCTTACATGTCTAACACTTCCGAAAAACCAATACAACGCCCACCCGGAACAATATATAAAGCTAAACGAACCGTTCACTGGGCACTTATCCGTACGAAAATCCCTATAGATTTACCTGTTTTTACAAGGAAATAAAATGTGAAAAAAATATTTCTACATCCAATGGCCTTTCCCAACCATTTAAATTTTTCTCTTACAGGTCTAGCACTTCGGAGAAACCAATACAATGCGCACCTGGAACAATATATAAAGCTAAACGAACCGTTCACTGGGTATTTATCCGTACGAAAATCCCTATTGATTTACCTGTTTTTACAAGGAAATAAAATGTGAAAAAAATATTTCTACATACCATGGCCTTTCCCAACCATTTAAATTTTTCTCTTACAGGTCTAACACTTCCGAAAAACCAATACAACGCCCACCCGGAACAATATATAAAGCTAAACGAACCGTTCACTGGGCACTTATCTGTACGAAAATCCCTATTGATTTACCTGTTTTTACAAGGAAATAAAATGTGAAAAAAATATTTCTACATCCAATGGCCTTTCCCAACCATTTAAATTTTTCTCTTACAGGTCTAACACTTGTGAGAAACCAATACAACGCCCACCCGGAACAATATATAAAGCTAAACGAACCGTTCACTGGGTACTTATCCGTACGAAAATCCCTATTGATTTACCTGTTTTTACAAGGAAATAAAATGTGAAAAAAATATTTCTACATCCCATGGCCTTTCTCAACCGTTTAAATTTTTGTCTTACATGTCTAACACTTCCGAAAAACCAATACAACGCCCACCCGGAACAATATATAAAGCTAAACGAACCGTTCACTGGGCACTTATCCGTACGAAAATCCCTATAGATTTACCTGTTTTTACAAGGAAATAAAATGTGAAAAAAATATTTCTACATCCAATGGCCTTTCCCAACCATTTAAATTTTTCTCTTACAGGTCTAGCACTTCGGAGAAACCAATACAATGCGCACCTGGAACAATATATAAAGCTAAACGAACCGTTCACTGGGTACTTATCCGTACGAAAATCCCTATTGATTTACCTGTTTTTACAAGGAATTAAAATGTGAAAAAAATATTTCTACATCCCATGGCCTTTCCCAACCATTTAAATTTTTCTCTTACAGGTCTAACACTTCGGAAAAACCAATACAACGCCTACCCGGAACAATATATAAAGCTAAACGAACAGTTCACTGGGTAGTTATCCGTACGAAAATCCCTATTGATTTACCTGTTTTTACAAGGAAATAAAATGTGAAAAAAATATTTCTACATCCCATGGCCTTTCCCAACCATTTAAATTTTTCTCTTACAGGTCTAACACTTCGGAAAAACCAATACAACGCCTACCCGGAACAATATATAAAGCTAAACGAACCGTTCACTGGGCACTTATCCGTACGAAAATCCCTATTGATTTACCTGTTTTTAAAAGGAAGTAAAATGTGAAAAAAATATTTCTACATACCATGGCCTTTCCCAACCATTTAAAATTTTCTCTTACAGGTCTAACACTTCCAAAAAACCAATACAACGCCCACCCGGAACAATATATAAAGCTAAACGGACCGTTCACTGGGTACTTATCCGTACGAAAATTCCTATTGATTTACCTGTTTTTACAAGGAAATAAAATGTGGAAAAAATATTTCTACATCCCATGGCCTTTCCCAACCATTTAAATTTTTCTCTTGGGGTGTGGCTAAAGATGTCGTCCTGAGAGGGTGGCAGGGCATCTGCTCTGCTATCTCTGAAGCCTGACAGGGGTCAATTGTGCAAGCAATTGGCAGAAAAGAGGAGGGGTACGCAAACCTCACCTCACCTTTCTACCCAGGAAGTTCTTGGGGCCGTCTCCAATCCTTTAGGGAGTATATCTCCCTGGATTATAGGCTGTCAGCGTTCCAGGTCCAGAGGACGACTGCCATTTTCTACCTCGGACTTTCTTTTCTTTCTTTAATCTTAAAGTATCTGCTTCAACCCTACATGATGATTTACCACAAATGAACGCTTTGAACTGAGGGGAGGACTTCGGCTGAGTTCCAAAACATCATTTACTGCAAGTATCTCTCGCTTTTTTTTTTCTCCGTCTCTCTTCCTGCATCAAAGCCCTTTGTTTCCCCCCTCCTCTTACTCTGCTCTGCCTGAAGCCACCTCGTTAAGAGGCAGGCTAATTCTCCTAACTAAGCAGAAGAAGGATTCAAATCAACTCGAATTAATTGGCAAAAGCTCTTATTGTAATTGTTTTGGTTTTTGGAGATAGAGATAAGAGCAGTGAATGTGAAAATCTCACGAGAACTTTGTGCCAGTACGAGAATCCCTGCCTTAACCGGCTTCAATACGTCACATGCCTGTGCCGGAACATTAGAGGATAAAACAGAGGACCTCTACTGGCCACTTGTAAAATTGTTTGGGGCCGGGTTTTTTTAAAGTCAAAATCATGTCTATGTTAAAAAGATTGGCTCATCTAATAGAGATACAAACCCAAGATTACAAAGTATTCTTAGATGGATTGATCAAAAATATCTCCAAGGAGATCCAAGATGGCAAGGAAGAAGTCTTCAATAGGAATGATGGATCAATAACAGTGACTGATGACAGCTTTAAACAAGGTGGAAAACCAACAGCAGAAGAGAAATCTGAAATTCATATCTTCAAGGAGATCCAAGATGCCAAGGAAGACGTCTTTAACAGGAATAATGGATCAATAACAGTGGCTGATGACAGCTCTAAACAAGGTGGAAAACCAACAGTAGAAGAGAAATCTGAAATTCTGGAGACGGAAAATGGGATGCCGGAGTTCTGCAGCCCAGATAAGGACACCCTTTTTAAAAAGACATACAGCCATCTCAAAGCAAGAGTGTACAAAAATCAATCAAAAGAAATATGGATCTGCAGTGAAAGTAACCGATTTAAAGGATCTCTCTGGGGAAAAAATTGTATTGATACTGGAGTCCAGGAGGTGCAACGGCCTCAAGATTTATCGATGCATATTTTGCGGGAAAGAGTACAACTGCACTTTCTACGCCAAAGGCCAATGGGACAGAATATAATTTTACGGGAACGACAAGATGTAGCAAGCCTCGAGATGAGACCCCCTTAAGAAGACCGAAAGCTCATATTGTTTTATGTTTAATGTTATACCGTATTCTATATTTCCATTTTTATGAAAAAGGGGAAGCAGTGTCTCTTTCGCTCTTGTTTTTTTTTTTGTCTCTTTTCTTTTATAGGCATATAGGTAATATAATCATTAGTGCTGAAAATGTAAAATGGGGTTCTCCCCCCTTATTTTTTCTTTCTTCTATTAGTGAATTGTCCTAGGACTAAAGCCTACACTGAGGATGGTTCTTAGAATGGGTCAAGCAAAAATTGTTTTGTAGATGTATTAGAACCAAGGATAAGGAGAAGCTATAGAAGACTGAAAGCTTATATTGTTCTATGTTTAATGTTAAGCATTTAATCTAAACCTGGAAATCTTATTATTCTCTGTATTAACAACATATACTGTATCCTATATTGCTATTTTTATGAAAAAGGGGAAGCAGTGCCTTTTTTCTCTCTTGTTTCTTTTTCTTAGTAGGCATATAGGTAATATAATCGTTAGCGTTGGAAATATAAAATGGGGCTTTCCCCTCTTATTATTTTTTTTATTGGTGTATTGTTATAGGGCCAAAGCTCATATTGATCTGTAGAAAATGCAAAGCTCTCAACTTATACCTGTCAGGATGGCTCTTAGAATGGGCCAAGTATAAATGGTTTGTAGATGTATCTGTATTAAGGATAAGGAGAAATTATGAAATCCTTTTGTAATTTTTTTTCTTTGTACATCTTTAAGGCAAAGCCCTGCTTTCCTCTCCCTTTATCAGGGTATTGATACAGGGCCAAAACTAATACTGTGCTATAAGAAATGTTTAATGTTAAGCATCTAACTCAAACCTAGAAATATCTGCTAGGATAGCTCTCAGATTGTATCAAGCAGTTAATGTGAGGTCTACGATCTCTCAAGTAAGTTGATTAATAATAACTTTTCTTTTGTATATCTAAACAGGCTTTTTTTTTTTTTTTAATGTAGTGGAAATGTGGATGGCTCTTAGACTCATGGCTCTTAGAGTTTTGGGCAAAAGTTTATATCACTGTGGAGTCAATGTGGGGTCGTATATTCTCAAATGATGACTATATTTCTATCTTTATGAAAATAAAAAAAATCATTATAAAAAAAAAAAAAATAAATAAATTTTTCTCTTACAGGTCTAACACTTCGGAAAAACCAATACAACGCCTACCCGGAACAATATATAAAGCTAAACGAACCGTTCACTGGGTAGTTATCCGTACGAAAATCCCTATTGATTTACCTGTTTTTACAAGGAAATAAAATGTGAAAAAAATATTTCTACATCCCATGGCCTTTCCCAACCATTTAAATTTTTCTCTTACAGGTCTAACACTTCGGAAAAACCAATACAACGCCTACCCGGAACAATATATAAAGCTAAACGAACCGTTCACTGGGCACTTATCCGTACGAAAATCCCTATTGATTTACGTGTTTTTACAAGGAAATAAAATGTGAAAAAAATATTTCTACATACCATGGCCTTTCCCAACCATTTAAATTTTTCTCTTACAGGTCTAACACTTCCGAAAAACAAATACAACACCCACCCGGAACAATATATAAAGCTAAACGAACCGTTAACTGGGTACTTATCCGTAAGAAAATCCCTATTGATTTACCTGTTTTTAAAAGGAAGTAAAATGTGAAAAAAATATTTCTACATACCATGGCCTTTCCCAACCATTTAAAATTTTCTCTTACAGGTCTAACACTTCCAAAAAACCAATACAACGCCCACCCGGAACAATATATAAAGCTAAACGGACCGTTCACTGGGTACTTATCCGTACGAAAATTCCTATTGATTTACCTGTTTTTACAAGGAAATAAAATGTGGAAAAAATATTTCTACATCCCATGGCCTTTCCCAACCATTTAAATGTTTCTCTTAAAGGTCTAACACTTCCGAAAAACCAATACAAAGCCCACCCGGAACAATATATAAAGCTAAACGAACCGTTCACTGGGCACTTATCCGTACGAAAATCCCTATTGATTTACCTGTTTTTACAAGGAAATAAAATGTGAAAAAAATATTTCTACATCCAATGGCCTTTCCCAACCATTAAAATTTTTCTCTTACAGGCCTAACACTTCCGAAAAACCAATACAACGCCCACCCGGAACAATATATAAAGCTAAACGAACCGTTCACTGGGTACTTACCCGTACGAAAATCCCTATTGATTTACCTCTTTTTACAAGGAAATAAAATGTGAAAAAAATATTTCTACATCCCATGGCCTTTCCCAACCATTTAAATTTTTCTCTTACAGGTCTAACACTTCTGAAAAACCAATACAACGCCCACCCGGAACAATATATAAAGCTAAACGAACCGTTCACTGGGCACTTATCTGTACCAAAATCCCTATTGATTTACGTGTTTTTACAAGGAAATAAAATGTGAAAAAAATATTTCTACATCCCATGGCCTTTCCCAACCATTTAAATTTTTGTCTTACATGTCTAACACTTCCGAAAAACCAATACAACGCCCACCCGGAACAATATATAAAGCTAAACGAACCGTTCACTGGGCAATTATCTGTACCAAAATCCCTATTGATTTACGTGTTTTTACAAGGAAATAAAATGTGAAAAAAATATTTCTACATCCAATGGCCTTTCCCAACCATTTAAATTTTTCTCTTACAGGTCTAACACTTCTGAGAAACCAATACAATGCGCACCCGGAACAATATATAAAGCTAAACGAACCGTTCACTGGGTACTTATCCGTACGAAAATCCCTATTGATTTACATGTTTTTACAAGGAATTAAAATGTGAAAAAAATATTTCTACATCCCATGGCCTTTCCCAACCATTTAAATTTTCTCTTACAGGTCTAACACTTCCGAAAAACCAATACAACGCCCACCCGGAACAATATATAAAGCTAAACGAACCGTTCACTGGGCACTTATCTGTACGAAAATCCCTATTGATTTACGTGTTTTTACAAGGAAATAAAATGTGAAAAAAATATTTCTACATCCCATGGCCTTTCCCAACCATTAAAATTTTTGTCTTACATGTCTAACACTTCCGAAAAACCAATACAACGCCCACCCGGAACAATATATAAAGCTAAACGAACCGTTCACTGGGCACTTATCCGTACGAAAATCCCTATTGATTTACCTGCTTTTACAAGGAAATAAAATGTGAAAAAAATATTTCTACATCCAATGGCCTTTCCCAACCATTTAAATTTTTCTCTTACAGGTCTAGCACTTCTGAGAAACCAATACAACACCCACCTGGAACAATATATAAAGCTAAACGAACCGTTCACTGGGTACTTATCCGTACGAAAATCCCTATTGATTTACCTGTTTTTACAAGGAATTAAAATGTGAAAAAAATATTTCTACATCCCATGGCCTTTCCCAACCATTTAAATTTTTCTCTTACAGGTCTAACACTTCCGAAAAACCAATACAACGCCCACCCGGAACAATATATAAAGCTAAACGAACCGTTCACTGGGTAGTTATCCGTACGAAAATCCCTATTGATTTACCTGTTTTTACAAGGAAATAAAATGTGAAAAAAATATTTCTACATCCCATGGCCTTTCCCAACCATTTAAATTTTTCTCTTACAGGTCTAACACTTCGGAAAAACCAATACAACGCCTACCCGGAACAATATATAAAGCTAAACGAACCGTTCACTGGGCACTTATCCGTACGAAAATCCCTATTGATTTACGTGTTTTTACAAGGAAATAAAATGTGAAAAAAATATTTCTACATACCATGGCCTTTCCCAACCATTTAAATTTTTCTCTTACAGGTCTAACACTTCCGAAAAACAAATACAACACCCACCCGGAACAATATATAAAGCTAAACGAACCGTTAACTGGGTACTTATCCGTAAGAAAATCCCTATTGATTTATCTGTTTTTACAAGGAAAAAAAATGTGAAAAAAATATTTCTACATCCCATGGCCTTTCCCAACCATTTAAATTTTTCTCTTACAGGTCTAAGACTTCCGAAAAACCAATACAATACCCACCCGGAACAATATATAACGCTAAACGAACCGTTCACTGGGTAATTATCCGTACGAAAATCCCTATTGATTTACCTGTTTTTAAAAGGAAGTAAAATGTGAAAAAAATATTTCTACATACCATGGCCTTTCCCAACCATTTAAATTTTTCTCTTACAGGTCTAACACTTCCAAAAAACCAATACAACGCCCACCCGGAACAATATATAAAGCTAAACGGACCGTTCACTGGGTACTTATCCGTACGAAAATTCCTATTGATTTACCTGTTTTTACAAGGAAATAAAATGTGGAAAAAATATTTCTACATCCCATGGCCTTTCCCAACCATTTAAATGTTTCTCTTACAGGTCTAACACTTCCGAAAAACAAATACAAAGCCCACCCGGAACAATATATAAAGCTAAACGAACCGTTCACTGGGCACTTATCCGTACGAAAATCCCTATTGATTTACCTGTTTTTACAAGGAAATAAAATGTGAAAAAAATATTTCTACATCCAATGGCCTTTCCCAACCATTAAAATTTTTCTCTTACAGGCCTAACACTTCCGAAAAACCAATACAATGCGCACCCGGAACAATATATAAAGCTAAACGAACCGTTCACTGGGTACTTATCCGTACGAAAATCCCTATTGATTTACCTGTTTTTACAAGGAAATAAAATGTGAAAAAAATATTTCTACATCCCATGGCCTTTCCCAACCATGTAAATTTTTCTCTTACAGGTCTAACACTTCCGAAAAACCAATACAACGCCCACCCGGAACAATATATAAAGCTAAACGAACCGTTCACTGGGTAGTTACACGTACGAAAATCCCTATTGATTTACCTGATTTTACAAGGAAATAAAATGTGAAAAAAATATTTCTACATCCCATGGCCTTTCCCAACCATTTAAATTTTTCTCTTACAGGTCTAACACTTCCGAAAAACCAATACAACACCCACCTGGAACAATATATAAAGCTAAACGAACCGTTCAATGGGCACTTATCCTTACGAAAATCCCTATTGATTTACCTGTTTTTACAAGGAAATAAAATGTGAAAAAAATATTTCTACATCCCATGGCCTTTCCCAACCATTTAAATTTTTCTCTTACAGGTCTAACACTTCCGAAAAACCAATACAACGCCCACCCGGAACAATATATAAAGCTAAACGAACCGTTCACTGGGCACATATCTGTACGAAAATCCCTATTGATTTACCTGTTTTTACAAGGAAATAAAATGTGAAAAAAATATTTCTACATCCCATGGCCATTCCCAACCATTTAAGTTTTTCTCTTACAGGTCTAACACTTCCGAAAAACCAATACAACGCCCACCCGGAACAATATATAAAGCTAAACGAACCGTTCACTGGGTAGTTACACGTACGAAAATCCCTATTGATTTACCTGTTTTTACAAGGAAATAAAATGTGAAAAAAATATTTCTACATCCCATGGCCTTTCCCAACCATTTAAATTTTTCTCTTACAGGTCTAACACTTCCGAAAAACCAATACAACGCCCACCCGGAACAATATATAAAGCTAAACAAACCGTTCACTGGGCACTTATCCGTACGAAAATCCCTATTGATTTACCTGTTTTTACAAGGAAATAAAATGTGAAAAAAATATTTCTACATCCAATGGCCTTTCCCAACCATTTAAATTTTTCTCTTACAGGTCTAACACTTCCGAAAAACCAATACAACGCCCACCCGGAACAATATATAAAGCTAAACGAACCGTTCACTGGGCACTTATCTGTACGAAAATCCCTATTGATTTACCTGTTTTTACAAGTAAATAAAATGTGAAAAAAATATTTCTACATCCCATGGCCATTCCCAACCATTTAAGTTTTTCTCTTACAGGTCTAACACTTCCGAAAAACCAATACAATGCCCACCCGGAACAATATATAAAGCTAAACGAACCATTCACTGGGTAGTTACACGTACGAAAATCCCTATTGATTTACCTGTTTTTACAAGGAAATAAAATGTGAAAAAAATATTTCTACATCCAATGGCCTTTCCCAACCATTTAAATTTTTCTCTTACAGGTCTAACACTTCTGAGAAACCAATACAATGCGCACCCGGAACAATATATAAAGGTAAACGAACCGTTCACTGGGTACTTATCCGTACGAAAATCCCTATTGATTTACCTGTTTTTACAAGGAATTAAAATGTGAAAAAAATATTTCTACATCCCATGGCCATTCCCAACCATTTAAGTTTTTCTCTTACAGGTCTAACACTTCCGAAAAACCAATACAACGCCCACCCGGAACAATATATAAAGCTAAACGAACCGTTCACTGGGTAGTTACACGTACGAAAATCCCTATTGATTTACCTGTTTTTACAAGGAAATAAAATGTGAAAAAAATATTTCTACATCCCATGGCCTTTCCCAACCATTTAAATTTTTCTCTTACAGGTCTAACACTTCCGAAAAACCAATACAACACCCACCTGGAACAATATATAAAGCTAAACGAACCGTTCAATGGGCACTTATCCTTACGAAAATCCCTATTGATTTACCTGTTTTTACAAGGAAATAAAATGTGAAAAAAATATTTCTACATCCCATGGCCATTCCCAACCATTTAAGTTTTTCTCTTACAGGTCTAACACTTCCGAAAAACCAATACAACGCCCACCCGGAACAATATATAAAGCTAAACGAACCGTTCACTGGGTAGTTACACGTACGAAAATCCCTATTGATTTACCTGTTTTTACAAGGAAATAAAATGTGAAAAAATTATTTCTACATCCCATGGCCTTTCCCAACCATTTAAATTTTTCTCTTACAGGTCTAACACTTCCGAAAAACCAATACAACGCCCACCCGGAACAATATATAAAGCTAAACGAACCGTTCACTGGGCACTTATCCGTACGAAAATCCCTATTGATTTACCTGTTTTTACAAGGAAATAAAATGTGAAAAAAATATTTCTACATCCAATGGCCTTTCCCAACCATTTAAATTTTTCTCTTACAGGTCTAACACTTCCGAAAAACCAATACAACGCCCACCCGGAACAATATATAAAGCTAAACGAACCGTTCACTGGGCACTTATCTGTACGAAAATCCCTATTGATGTACCTGTTTTTACAAGGAAATAAAATGTGAAAAAAATATTTCTACATCCCATGGCCATTCCCAACCATTTAAGTTTTTCTCTTACAGGTCTAACACTTCCGAAAAACCAATACAATGCCCACCCGGAACAATATATAAAGCTAAACGAACCGTTCACTGGGCACTTATCCGTACGAAAATCCCTATTGATTTACCTGTTTTTACAAGGAAATAAAATGTGAAAAAAATATTTCTACATCCCATGGCCATTCCCAACCATTTAAAATTTTCTCTTACAGGTCTAACACTTCCGAAAAACCAATACAACGCCCACCCGGAACAATATATAAAGCTAAACGGACCGTTCACTGGGTACTTATCCGTACGAAAATTCCTATTGATTTACCTGTTTTTACAAGGAAATAAAATGTGGAAAAAATATTTCTACATCCCATGGCCTTTCCCAACCATTTAAATGTTTCTCTTACAGGTCTAACACTTCCGAAAAACCAATACAAAGCCCACCCGGAACAATATATAAAGCTAAACGAACCGTTCACTGGGCACTTATCCGTACGAAAATCCCTATTGATTTACCTGTTTTTACAAGGAAATAAAATGTGAAAAAAATATTTCTACATCCAATGGCCTTTCCCAACCATTAAAATTTTTCTCTTACAGGCCTAACACTTCCGAAAAACCAATACAACGCCCACCCGGAACAATATATAAAGATAAACGAACCGTTCACTGGGCACTTATCTGTACGAAAATCCCTATTGATGTACCTGTTTTTACAAGGAAATAAAATGTGAAAAAAATATTTCTACATCCCATGGCCATTCCCAACCATTTAAGTTTTTCTCTTACAGGTCTAACACTTCCGAAAAACCAATACAACGCCCACCCGGAACAATATATAAAGCTAAACGAACCGTTCACTGGGCACTTATCCGTACGAAAATCCCTATTGATTTACCTGTTTTTACAAGGAAATAAAATGTGAAAAAAATATTTCTACATCCCATGGCCTTTCCCAACCATTTAAATTTTTGTCTTACATGTCTAACACTTCCGAAAAACCAATACAACGCCCACCCGGAACAATATATAAAGCTAAACGAACCGTTCACTGGGCACTTATCTGTACGAAAATCCCTATTGATTTACCTGTTTTTACAAGAAAATAAAATGTGAAAAAAATATTTCTACATCCCATGGCCATTCCCAACCATTTAAAATTTTCTCTTACAGGTCTAACACTTCCGAAAAACCAATACAACGCCTACCCGGAACAATATATAAAGCTAAACGAACCGTTCACTGGGCACTTATCCGTACGAAAATCCGTATTGATTTACCTGTTTTTACAAGGAAATAAAATGTGAAAAAAATATTTCTACATACCATGGCCTTTCCCAACCATTTAAATTTTTCTCTTACAGGTCTAACACTTCCGAAAAACAAATACAACACCCACCCGGAACAATATATAAAGCTAAACGAACCGTTAACTGGGTACTTATCCGTAAGAAAATCCCTATTGATTTACCTGTTTTTAAAAGGAAGTAAAATGTGAAAAAAATATTTCTACATCCCATGGCCTTTCCCAACCATTTAAATTTTTCTCTTACAGGTCTAACACTTCCAAAAAACCAATACAACGCCCACCCGGAACAATATATAAAGCTAAACGGACCGTTCACTGGGTACTTATCCGTACGAAAATTCCTATTGATTTACCTGTTTTTACAAGGAAATAAAATGTGGAAAAAATATTTCTACATCCCATGGCCTTTCCCAACCATTTAAATTTTTCTCTTACAGGTCTAACACTTCCGAAAAACCAATACAAAGCCCACCCGGAACAATATATAAAGCTAAACGAACCGTTCACTGGGCACTTATCCGTACGAAAATCCCTATTGATTTACCTGTTTTTACAAGGAAATAAAATGTGAAAAAAATATTTCTACATCCAATGGCCTTTCCCAACCATTTAAATTTTTCTCTTACTGGTCTAACACTTCCAAAAAACCAATACAACGCCCACCCGGAACAATATATAAAGCTAAACGAACCGTTCACTGGGTACTTATCCGTACGAAAATCCCTATTGATTTACCTGTTTTTACAAGGAAATAAAATGTGAAAAAAATATTTCTACATCCAATGGCCTTTCCCAACCATTAAAATTTTTCTCTTACAGGTCTAACACTTCCGAAAAACCAATACAACGCCCACCCGGAACAATATATAAAGCTAAACGAACCGTTCACTGGGTACTTATCCGTACGAAAATCCCTATTGATTTACCTGTTTTTACAAGGAAATAAAATGTGAAAAAAATATTTCTACATCCCATGGCCTTTCCCAACCATTTAAATATTTCTCTTACAGGTCTAACACTTCCGATAAACCAATACAACGCCCACCCGGAACAATATATAAAGGTAAACGAACCGTTCACTGGGCACTTATCTGTACGAAAATCCCTATTGATTTACGTGTTTTTACAAGGAAATAAAATGTGAAAAAAATATTTCTACATCCCATGGCCTTTCCCAACCATTTAAATTTTTGTCTTACATGTCTAACACTTCCGAAAAACCAATAGAACGCCCACCCGGAACAATATATAAAGCTAAACGAACCGTTCACTGGGCACTTATCCGTACGAAAATCCCTATTGATTTACCTGTTTTTACAAGGAAATAAAATGTGAAAAAAATATTTCTACATCCAATGGCCTTTCCCAACCATTTAAATTTTTCTCTTACAGGTCTAGCACTTCTGAGAAACCAATACAATGCGCACCCGGAACAATATATAAAGCTAAACGAACCGTTCACTGGGTACTTATCCGTACGAAAATCCCTATTGATTTACCTGTTTTTACAAGGAATTAAAATGTGAAAAAAATATTTCTACATCCCATGGCCTTTCCCAACCATTTAAATTTTTCTCTTACAGGTCTAACACTTCCGAAAAACCAATACAACGCCCACCCGGAACAATATATAAAGCTAAACGAACCGTTCACTGGGTAGTTATCCGTACGAAAATCCCTATTGATTTACCTGTTTTTACAAGGAAATAAAATGTGAAAAAAATATTTCTACATCCCATGGCCTTTCCCAACCATTTAAATTTTTCTCTTACAGGTCTAACACTTCGGAAAAACCAATACAACGCCTACCCGGAACAATATATAAAGCTAAACGAACCGTTCACTGGGCACTTATCCGTACGAAAATCCCTATTGATTTACGTGTTTTTACAAGGAAATAAAATGTGAAAAAAATATTTCTACATACCATGGCCTTTCCCAACCATTTAAATTTTTCTCTTACAGGCCTAACACTTCCGAAAAACAAATACAACACCCACCCGGAACAATATATAAAGCTAAACGAACCGTTAACTGGGTACTTATCCGTAAGAAAATCCCTATTGATTTATCTGTTTTTACAAGGAAGTAAAATGTGAAAAAAATATTTCTACATCCCATGGCCTTTCCCAACCATTTAAATTTTTCTCTTAAAGGTCTAACACTTCCGAAAAACCAATACAACGCCCACCCAGAACAATATATAACGCTAAACGAACCGTTCACTGGGTAATTATCCGTACGATAATCCCTATTGATTTACCTGTTTTTAAAAGGAAGTAAAATGTGAAAAAAATATTTCTACATCCCATGGCCTTTCCCAACCATTTAAATTTTTCTCTTACAGGTCTAACACTTCCAAAAAACCAATACAACGCCCACCCGGAACAATATATAAAGCTAAACGGACCGTTCACTGGGTACTTATCCGTACGAAAATTCCTATTGATTTACCTGTTTTTACAAGGAAATAAAATGTGGAAAAAATATTTCTACATCCCATGGCCTTTCCCAACCATTTAAATGTTTCTCTTACAGGTCTAACACTTCCGAAAAACCAATACAAAGCCCACCCGGAACAATATATAAAGCTAAACGAACCGTTCACTGGGCACTTATCCGTACGAAAATCCCTATTGATTTACCTGTTTTTACAAGGAAATAAAATGTGAAAAAAATATTTCTACATCCAATGGCCTTTCCCAACCATTAAAATTTTTCTCTTACAGGCCTAACACTTCCGAAAAACCAATACAACGCCCACCCGGAACAATATATAAAGCTAAACGAACCGTTCACTGGGTACTTATCCGTACGAAAATCCCTATTGATTTACCTGTTTTTACAAGGAAATAAAATGTGAAAAAAATATTTCTACATCCCATGGCCTTTCCCAACCATTTAAATTTTTCTCTTACAGGTCTAACACTTCCGAAAAACCAATACAACGCCCACCCGGAACAATATATAAAGCTAAACGAACCGTTCACTGGGCACTTATCTGTACGAAAATTCCTATTGATTTACGTGTTTTTACAAGGAAATAAAATGTGAAAAAAATATTTCTACATCCCATGGCCTTTCCCAACCATTTAAATTTTTGTCTTACATGTCTAACACTTCTGAAAAACCAATACAACGCCCACCCGGAACAATATATAAAGCTAAACGAACCGTTCACTGGGCACTTCTCCGTACGAAAATCCCTATTGATTTACCTGTTTTTACAAGGAAATAAAATGTGAAAAAAATATTTCTACATCCAATGGCCTTTCCCAACCATTTAAATTTTTCTCTTACAGGTCTAACACTTCTGAGAAACCAATACAATGCGCACCCGGAACAATATATAAAGCTAAACGAACCGTTCACTGGGTAGTTATCCGTACGAAAATCCCTATTGATTTACCTGTTTTTACAAGGAATTAAAATGTGGAAAAAATATTTCTACATCCCATGGCCTTTCCCAACCATTTAAATTTTTCTCTTACAGGTCTAACACTTCCGAAAAACCAATACAACGCACACCCGGAACAATATATAAAGCTTAACCAACCGTTCACTGGGCACTTATCTGTACGAAAATCCCTATTGATTTACCTGTTTTTACAAGGAAATAAAAAGTGAAAAAAATATTTTTACATCCCATGGCCATTCCCAAACATTTAAATTTTTCTCTTACAGGTCTAACACTTCGGAAAAACCAATACAACGCCTACCCGGAACAATATATAAAGCTAAACGAACCGTTCACTGGGCACTTATCCGTACGAAAATCCCTATTGATTTACCTGTTTTTACAAGGAAATAAAATGTGAAAAAAATATTTCTACATACCATGGCCTTTCCCAACCATTTAAATTTTTCTCTTACAGGTCTAACACTTCCGAAAAACAAATACAACACCCACCCGGAACAATATATAAAGCTAAACGAACCGTTAACTGGGTACTTATCCGTAAGAAAATCCCTATTGATTTATCTGTTTTTACAAGGAAGTAAAATGTGAAAAAAATATTTCTACATCCCATGGCCTTTCCCAACCATTTAAATTTTTCTCTTACAGGTCTAACACTTCCGAAAAACCAATACAACGCCCACCCAGAACAATATATAACGCTAAACGAACCGTTCACTGGGTACTTATCCGTACGAAAATCCCTATTGATTTACCTGTTTTTAAAAGGAAGTAAAATGTGAAAAAAATATTTCTACATCCCATGGCCTTTCCCAACCATTTAAATTTTTCTCTTACAGGTCTAACACTTCCGAAAAACCAATACAACGCCCACCCGGAACAATATATAAAGCTAAAAGAACCGTTCACTGGGCACTTATCCGTACGAAAATCCCTATTGATTTACCTGTTTTTACAAGGAAATAAAATGTGAAAAAAATATTTCTACATCCAATGGCCTTTCCCAACCATTTAAATTTTTCTCTTACAGGTCTAACACTTCCGAGAAACCAATACAACGCCCACCCGGAACAATATATAAAGCTAAACGAACCGTTCACTGGGCACTTATCTGTACGAAAATCCCTATTAATTTACCTGTTTTTACAAGGAAATAAAATGTGAAAAAAATATTTCTACATCCCATGGCCATTCCCAACCATTTAAAATTTTCTCTTACAGGTCTAACACTTCCGAAAAACCAATACAACGCCCACCCGGAACAATATATAAAGCTAAACGAACTGTTCACCGGGTACTTATCCGCACGAAAATCCCTATTGATTTACCTGTTTTTACAAGGAAATAAAATGTGGAAAAAATATTTCTACATCCCATGGCCTTTCCCAACCATTAAAATTTTTCTCTTACAGGTCTAACACTTCCGAAAAACCAATACAACGCCCACCCGGAACAATATATAAAGCTAAACGAACCGTTCACTGGGCACTTATCCGTACGAAAATCCCTATTGATTTACCTGTTTTTACAAGGAAATAAAATGTGAAAAAAATATTTCTACATCCAATGGCCTTTCCCAACCATTTAAATTTTTCTCTTACAGGTCTAACACTTCTGAGAAACCAATACAACGCCCACCCGGAACAATATATAAAGCTAAACGAACCGTTCACTGGGTACTTCTCCGTACGAAAATCCCTATTGATTTACGTGTTTTTACAAGGAAATAAAATGTGAAAAAAATATTTCTACATCCCATGGCCTTTCCCAACCATTTAAATTTTTCTCTTACAGGTCTAACACTTCCGAAAAACCAATACAACGCCCACCCGGAACAATATATAAAGCTAAACGAACCGTTCACTGGGTACTTATCCGTACGAAAATCCCTATTGATTTACCTGTTTTTACAAGGAAATAAAATGTGAAAAAAATATTTCTACATCCCATGGCCTTTCCCAACCATTTAAATTTTTCTCTTACAGGTCTAACACTTCCGAAAAACCAATACAACGCCCACCCGGAACAATATATAAAGCTAAACGAACCGTTCACTGGGTACTTATCCGTACGAAAATCCCTATTGATTTACCTGTTTTTACAAGGAAATAAAATGTGGAAAAAATATTTCTACATCCCATGGCATTTCCCAACCATTTAAATTTTTCTCTTACAGGTCTAACACTTCCGAAAAACCAATACAACGCCCACCCGGAACAATATATAAAGCTAAACGAACCGTTCACTGGGCACTTATCCGTACGAAAATCCCTATTGATTTACCTGTTTTTACAAGGAAATAAAATGTGAAAAAAATATTTCTACATCCAATGGCCTTTCCCAACCATTTAAATTTTTCTCTTACAGGTCTAATACTTCTGAGAAACCAATACAATGCGCACCCGGAACAATATATGAAGCTAAACGAACCATTCACTGGGTACTTATCCGTACGAAAATCCCTATTGATTTACCTGTTTTTACAAGGAATTAAAATGTGAAAAAAATATTTCTCATCCCATGGCCTTTCCCAACCATTTAAATTTTTCTCTTATAGGTCTAACACTTCCGAAAAACCAATACAACGCCCACCCGGAACAATATATAAAGCTAAACGAACCGTTCACTGGGTACTTATCCGTACGAAAATCCCTATTGATTTACCTGTTTTTACAAGGAAATAAAATGTGAAAAAAATATTTCTACATCCCATGGCCTTTCCCAACCATTTAAATTTTCTCTTACAGGTCTAACACTTCCGAAAAACCAATACAACGCCCACCCGGAACAATATATAAAGTTAAACGAACCGTTCACTGGGCACTTATCTGTACGAAAATCCCTATTGATTTACCTGTTTTTACAAGGAAATAAAATGTGAAAAAAATATTTCTACACCCCATGGCCATTCCCAACCATTTAAATTTTTCTCTTACAGGTAACACTTCTGAAAAACCAATACAACGCCCACCCGGAACAATATATAAAACTAAACGAACCGTTCACTGGGCACTTATCTGTACGAAAATCCCTATTGATTTACCTGTTTTTACAAGGAAATAAAATGTGAAAAAAAAATTTCTACATCCCATGGCCTTTCCCAACCATTTAAATTTTTCTCTAACAGGTCTAACACTTCCGAAAAACCAATACAACGCCCACCCGGATCAATACATAAAGCTAAACGAACCGTTCACTGGGCACTTATCCGTACGAAAATCCCTATTGATTTACCTGTTTTTACAAGGAAATAAAATATGAAAAAAATATTTCTACATCCCATGGCCTTTCCCAACCATTTAAATTTTTCTCTTACAGGTCTAACACTTCTGAAAAACCAATACAACGCCCACCCGGAACAATATATAAAGCTAAACGAACCGTTCACTGGGCACTTATCCGTATGAAAATCCCTATTGTTTTACCTGTTTTTACAAGGAAATAAAATGTGAAAGAAATATTTCTACATCCCATGGCCTTTCCCAACCATTTAAATTTTTCTCTTACAGGTCTAACACTTCCGAAAAACCAATACAACACCCACCTGGAACAATATATAAAGCTAAACGAACCGTTCAATGGGCACTTATCCTTACGAAAATCCCTATTGATTTACCTGTATTTACAAGGAAATAAAATGTGAAAAAAATATTTCTACATCCAATGGCCATTCCCAACCATTTAAATTTTTCTCTTACAGGTCTAACACTTCCGAGAAACCAATACAACGCCCACCCGGAACAATATATAAAGCTAAACGAACCGTTCACTGGGTACTTATCCGTACGAAAATCCCTATTGATTTACCTGTTTTTATAAGGAAATAAAATGTGAAAAAAATATTTCTACATCCCATGGCCTTTCCCAACCATTTAAATTTTTCTCTTACAGGTCTAACACTTCCGAAAAACCAATACAACGCCCACCCGGAACAATATATAAAGCTAAACGAACCGTTCACTAGGTACTTATCCGTACGAAAATCCCTATTGATTTACCTGTTTTTACAAGGAAATAAAATGTGAAAAAAATATTTCTACATCCCATGGCCTTTCCCAACCATTTACATTTTTCTCTTACAGGTCTAACACTTCCGAAAAACCAATACAACGCCCACCCGGAACAATATATAAAGCTAAACGAACCGTTCACTGGGCACTTATCTGTACGAAAATCCCTATTGATTTACCTGTTTTTACAATTAAATAAAATGTGAAAAAAATATTTCTACATCCCATGGCCTTTCACAACCATTTAAATTTTTGTCTTACATGTCTAACACTTCCGAAAAACCAATACAACGCCCACCCGGAACAATATATAAAGCTAAACGAACAGTTCACTGGGCACTTATCTGTACGAAAATCCCTATTAATTTACCTGTTTTTACAAGGAAATAAAATGTGAAAAAAATATTTCTACATCCCATGGCCATTCCCAACCATTTAAAATTTTCTCTTACAGGTCTAACACTTCCGAAAAACCAATACAACGCCCACCCGGAACAATATATAAAGCTAAACGAACTGTTCACCGGGTACTTATCCGTACGAAAATCCCTATTGATTTACCTTTTTTTACAAGGAAATAAAATATGGAAAAAATATTTCTACATCCCATGGCCTTTCCCAACCATTTAAATTTTTCTCTTACAGGTCTAACACTTCCGAAAAACCAATACAACGCCCACCCGGAACAATATATAAAGCTAAACGAACCGTTCACTGGGCACTTATCCGTACGAAAATCCCTATTGATTTACCTGTTTTTACAAGGAAATAAAATGTGAAAAAAATATTTCTACATCCAATGGCCTTTCCCAACCATTTAAATTTTTCTCTTACAGGTCTAACACTTCCGAAAAACCAATACAACGCCCACCCGGAACAATATATAAAGCTAAACGAACCGTTCACTGGGTACTTATCCGTACGAAAATCCCTATTGATTTACCTGTTTTTACAAGGAAATAAAATGTGAAAAAAATATTTCTACATCCCATGGCCTTTCCCAACCATTTAAATTTTCTCTTACAGGTCTAACACTTCCGAAAAACCAATACAACGCCCACCCGGAACAATATATAAAGCTAAACGAACCGTTCACTGGGCACTTATCTGTACGAAAATCCCTATTGATTTACCTGTTTTTACAAGGAAATAAAATGTGAAAAAAATATTTCTACATTCCATGGCCATTCCCAACCATTTAAATTTTTCTCTTACAGGTCTAACACTTCCGAAAAACCAATACAACACCCACCTGGAACAATATATAAAGCTAAACGAACCGTTCAATGGGCACTTATCCTTACGAAAATCCCTATTGATTTACCTGTATTTACAAGGAAATAAAATGTGAAAAAAATATTTCTACATCCCATGGCCTTTCCCAACCATTTAAATTTTTCTCTTACAGGTCTAACACTTCCGAAAAACCAATACAAAGCCCACCCGGAACAATATATAAAGCTAAACGAACCGTTTACTGGGTACTTACACGTACGAAAATCCCTATTGATTTACCTGTTTTTACAAGGAAATAAAATGTGGAAAAAATATTTCTACATCCCATGGCCTTTCCCAACCATTTAAATTTTTCTCTTACAGGTCTAACACTTCTGAAAAACCAATACAACGCACACCCGGAACAATATATAAAGCTAAACCAACCGTTCACTGGGTACTTATCTGTACGATAATCCCTATTGATTTACCTGTTTTTACAAGGAAATGAAATGAGCCTCTTGTGGCGCAGAGTGGTAAGGCAGCCGCCTGAAAGCTTTGCTCATGAGGTTGGGAGTTCGATCCCAGCAGCCGGCTCAAGGTTGACTCAGCCTTCCATCCTTCCGAGGTCGGTAAAATGAGTACCCAGCTTGCTGCTGGGGGGTAAACGGTCATGACTGGGGAAGGCACTGGCAAACCACCCCGTATTGAGTCTGCCATGAAAACGCTAGAGGGCGTCACCCCAAGGGTCAGACATGACTCGGTGCTTGCACAGGGGATACCTTTACCTTTACCTTTACAAGGAAATGAAATGTGAAAAAAATATTTCTACAACCCATGGCCATTCCCAACCATTTAAATTTTTCTCTTACAGGTCTAACACTTCCGAAAAACCAATACAACGCCCACTCGGAACAATATATAAAGCTAAACGAACCGTTCACTGGGTAGTTACACGTACGAAAATCCCTATTGATTTACCTGTTTTTACAAGGAAATAAAATGTGAAAAATATATTTCTACATCCCATGGCCTTTCCCAACCATTTTAATTTTTCTCTTACAGGCCTAACACTTCCGAAAAACCAATACAACACCCACCTGGAACAATATATAAAGCTAAACGAACCGTTCAATGGGCACTTATCCTTACGAAAATCCCTATTGATTTACCTGTTTTTACAAGGAAATAAAATGTGAAAAAAATATTTCTGCATCCCATGGCCTTTCCCAACCATTTAAATTTTTCTCTTACAGGTCTAACACTTCCGAAAAACCAATACAACGCCCACCCGGAACAATATATAAAGCTAAACGAACCGTTCACTGGGTAGTTACACGTACGAAAATCCCTATTGATTTACCTGTTTTTACAAGGAAATAAAATGTGAAAAAAATATTTCTACATCCCATGGCCTTTCCCAACCATTTAAATTTTTCTCTTACAGGTCTAACACTTCCGAAAAACCAATACAACGCCCACCCGGAACAATATATAAACTAAACGAACCGTTCACTGGGCACTTATCCGTACGAAAGTCCCTATTGATTTACCTGTTTTTACAAGGAAATAAAATGTGAAAAAAATATTTCTACATACCATGGCCTTTCCCAACCATTTAAATTTTTCTCTTACAGGTCTAACACTTCCGAAAAACAAATACAACACCCACCCGGAACAATATATAAAGCTAAACGAACCGTTCACTGGGAACTTATCCGTAAGAAAATCCCTATTGATTTATCTGTTTTTACAAGGAAGTAAAATGTGAAAAAAATATTTCTACATCCCATGGCCTTTCCCAACCATTTAAATTTTTCTCTTACAGGTCTAACACTTCCGAAAAACCAATACAACGCCCACCCGGAACAATATATAAAGCTAAACGAACTGTTCACTGGGCACTTATCCGTACGAAAATCCCTATTGATTTACCTGTTTTTACAAGGAAATAAAATGTGAAAAAAATATTTCTACATCCCATGGCCTTTCCCAACCATTTAAATTTTTGTCTTACATGTCTAACACTTCCGAAAAACCAATACAACGCCCACCCGTAACAATATATAAAGCTAAACGAACCGTTCACTGGACACTTATCTGTACGAAAATCCCTATTGATTTACCTGTTTTTACAAGGAAATAAAATGTGAAAAAAATATTTCTACATCCCATGGCCTTTCCCAACCATTTAAATTTTTCTCTAACAGGTCTAACACTTCCGAAAAACCAATACAACTCCCACCCGGAACAATATATAAAGCTAAACGAACCGTTCACTGGGCACTTATCCGTACGAAAATCCCTATTGATTTACCTGTTTTTACAAGGAATTAAAATGTGAAAAAAATATTTCTACATCCCATGGCCTTTCCCAACCATTTAAATTTTTGTCTTACAGGTCTAACACTTCCGAAAAACCAATACAACGCCCACCCGGAACAATATATAAAGCTAAACGAACCGTTCACTGGGTACTTACGCGTACGAAAATCCCTATTGATTTACCTGTTTTTACAAGGAAATAAAATATGAAAAAAATATTTCTACATCCCATGGCCTTTCCCAACCATTTAAATTTTTCTCTTACAGGTCTAACACTTCTGAAAAACCAACACAACGCCCACCCGGAACAATATATAAAGCTAAACGAACCGTTCACTGGGCACTTATCCGTACGAAAATCCCTATTGTTTTACCTGTTTTTACAAGGAAATAAAATGTGAAAAAAATATTTCTACATCCCATGGCCTTTCCCATACATTTAAATTTTTCTCTTACAGGTCTAACACTTCTGAAAAACCAATACAACACCCACCTGGAACAATATATAAAGCTAAACGAACCGTTCAATGGGCACTTATCCTTACAAAAATCCCTATTGATTTACCTGTTTTTACAAGGAAATAAAATGTGAAAAAAATATTTCTACATCCCATGGCCTTTCCCAACCATTTAAATTTTTCTCTTACTGGTCTAACACTTCCGAAAAACCAATACAACGCCCACCCGGAACAATATATAAAGCTAAACGAACCCTTTACTGGGTACTTACATGTACGAAAATCCCTATTGATTTACCTGTTTTTACAAGGAAATAAAATGTGGAAAAAATATTTCTACATCCCATGGCCTTTCCCAACCATTTAAATTTTTGTCTTACATGTCTAACACTTCCGAAAAACCAATACAACACCCACCCGGAAATATATATAAAGCTAAACGAACCGTTCACTGGGTACTTTTGCGTACGAAAATCCCTATTGATTTACCTGTTTTTACAAGGAAATAAAATGTGAAAAAAATATTTCTACATCCCATGGCCTTTCCCAACCATTTAAATTTTTCTCTTACAGGTCTAACACTTCCGAAAAACCAATACAACGCCCACCTGGAACAATATATAAAGTTAAACGAACCGTTCACTACGCACTTATCTGTACGAAAATCCCTATTGATTTACCTGTTTTTACAAGGAAATAAAATGTGAAAAAAATATTTCTACATCCCATGGAAATTCCCAACCATTTAAATTTTTCTCTTACAAGTCTAACACTTCCGAAAAACCAATACAACGCCCACCCGGAACAATATATAAAGCTAAATGAACCGTTCACTGGGCACTTATCTGTACGAAAATCCCTATTGATTTACCTGTTTTTACAAGGAAATAAAATATGAAAAAAATATTTCTACATCCCATGGCCTTTCCCAACCATTTAAATTTTTCTCTTACAGGTCTAACACTTCTGAAAAACCAATACAACGCCCACCCGGAACAATATATAAAGCTAAACGAACCGTTCACTGGGAACTTATCCGTAAGAAAATCCCTATTGATTTATCTGTTTTTACAAGGAAGTAAAATGTGAAAAAAATATTTCTACATCCCATGGCCTTTCCCAACCATTTAAATTTTTCTCTTACAGGTCTAACACTTCCGAAAAACCAATACAACGCCCACACGGAACAATATATAAAGCTAAACGAACTGTTCACTGGGCACTTATCCGTACGAAAATCCCTATTGATTTACCTGTTTTTACAAGGAAATAAAATGTGAAAAAAATATTTCTACATCCCATGGCCTTTCCCAACCAGTTAAATTTTTGTCTTACATGTCTAACACTTCCGAAAAACCAATACAACGCCCACCCGTAACAATATATAAAGCTAAACGAACCGTTCACTGGACACTTATCTGTACGAAAATCCCTATTGATTTACCTGTTTTTACAAGGAAATAAAATGTGAAAAAAATATTTCTACATCCCATGGCCTTTCCCAACCATTTAAATTTTTGTCTTACAGGTCTAACACTTCCGAAAAACCAATACAACGCCCACCCGGAACAATATATAAAGCTAAACGAACCGTTCACTGGGTACTTACGCGTACGAAAATCCCTATTGATTTACCTGTTTTTACAAGGAAATAAAATATGAAAAAAATATTTCTACATCCCATGGCCTTACCCAACCATTTAAATTTTTCTCTTACAGGTCTAACACTTCTGAAAAACCAACACAACGCCCACCCGGAACAATATATAAAGCTAAACGAACCGTTCACTGGGCACTTATCCGTACGAAAATCCCTATTGTTTTACCTGTTTTTACAAGGAAATAAAATGTGAAAAAAATATTTCTACATCCCATGGCCTTTCCCATACATTTAAATTTTTCTCTTACAGGTCTAACACTTCCGAACAACCAATACAACACCCACCTGGAACAATATATAAAGCTAAACGAACCGTTCAATGGGCACTTATCCTTACAAAAATCCCTATTGATTTACCTGTTTTTACAAGGAAATAAAATGTGAAAAAAATATTTCTACATCCCATGGCCTTTCCCAACCATTTAAATTTTTCTCTTACTGGTCTAACACTTCCGAAAAACCAATACAACGCCCACCCGGAACAATATATAAAGCTAAACGAACCCTTTACTGGGTACTTACATGTACGAAAATCCCTATTGATTAACCTGTTTTTACAAGGAAATAAAATGTGGAAAAAATATTTCTACATCCCATGGCCTTTCCCAACCATTTAAATTTTTGTCTTACATGTCTAACACTTCCGAAAAACCAATACAACACCCACCCGGAAATATATATAAAGCTAAACGAACCGTTCACTGGGTACTTATGCGTACGAAAATCCCTATTGATTTACCTGTTTTTACAAGGAAATAAAATGTGAAAAAAATATTTCTACATCCCATGGCCTTTCCCAACCATTTAAATTTTTCTCTTACAGGTCTAACACTTCCGAAAAACCAATACAACGCCCACCCGGAACAATATATAAAGTTAAACGAACCGTTCACTGGGCACTTATCTGTACGAAAATCCCTATTGATTTACCTGTTTTTACAAGGAAATAAAATGTGAAAAAAATATTTCTACATCCCATGGCCATTCCCAACCATTTAAATTTTTCTCTTACAAGTCTAACACTTCCGAAAAACCAATACAACGCCCACCCGGAACAATATATAAAGCTAAATGAACCGTTCACTGGGCACTTATCCGTACGAAAATCCCTGTTGATTTACCTGTTTTTACAAGGAAATAAAATATGAAAAAAATATTTCTACATCCCATGGCCTTTCCCAACCATTTAAATTTTTCTCTTACAGGTCTAACACTTCTGAAAAACCAATACAACGCCCACCCGGAACAATATATAAAGCTAAACGAACCGTTCACTGGGCACTTACCCGTACGACAATCCCTATTGTTTTACCTGTTTTTACAAGGAAATAAAATGTGAAAAAAATATTTCTACATCCCATGGCCTTTCCCAACCTTTTAAATTTTTCTCTTACAGGTCTAACACTTCCGAAAAACCAATACAACGCCCACCTGGAACAATATATAAAGCTAAACGAACCGTTCAATGGGCACTTATCCTTACAAAAATCCCTATTGATTTACCTGTTTTTACAAGGAAATAAAATGTGAAAAAAATATTTCTACATCCCATGGCCTTTCCCAACCATTTAAATTTTTCTCTTACAGGTCTAACACTTCCGAAAAACCAATACAACGCCCACCCGGAACAATATATAAAGCTAAACGAACCCTTTACTGGGTACTTACACGTACGAAAATCCCTATTGATTTACCTGTTTTTACAAGGAAATAAAATGTGGAAAAAATATTTCTACATCCCATGGCCTTTCCCAACCATTTAAATTTTTCTCTTACAGGTCTAACACTTCCGAAAAACCAATACAACGCCCACCCGGAACAATATATAAAGCTAAACGAACCGTTCACTGGGCACTTATCTGTACGAAAATCCCTATTGATTTACCTGTTTTTACAAGGAAATAAAATGTGAAAAAAATATTTCTACATCCCATGGAAATTCCCAACCATTTAAATTTTTCTCTTACAAGTCTAACACTTCCGAAAAACCAATACAACGCCCACCCGGAACAATATATAAAGCTAAATGAACCGTTCACTGGGCACTTATCCGTACGAAAATCCCTATTGATTTACCTGTTTTTACAAGGAAATAAAATATGAAAAAAATATTTCTACATCCCATGGCCTTTCCCAACCATTTAAATTTTTCTCTTACAGGTCTAACACTTCTGAAAAACCAATACAACGCCCACCCGGAACAATATATAAAGCTAAACGAACCGTTCACTGGGAACTTATCCGTAAGAAAATCCCTATTGATTTATCTGTTTTTACAAGGAAGTAAAATGTGAAAAAAATATTTCTACATCCCATGGCCTTTCCCAACCATTTAAATTTTTCTCTTACAGGTCTAACACTTCCGAAAAACCAATACAACGCCCACCCGGAACAATATATAAAGCTAAACGAACTGTTCACTGGGCACTTATCCGTACGAAAATCCCTATTGATTTACCTGTTTTTACAAGGAAATAAAATGTGAAAAAAATATTTCTACATCCCATGGCCTTTCCCAACCATTTAAATTTTTGTCTTACATGTCTAACACTTCCGAAAAACCAATACAACGCCCACCCGTAACAATATATAAAGCTAAACGAACCGTTCACTGGACATTTATCTGTACGAAAATCCCTATTGATTTACCTGTTTTTACAAGGAAATAAAATGTGAAAAAAATATTTCTACATCCCATGGCCTTTCCCAACCATTTAAATTTTTCTCTAACAGGTCTAACACTTCCGAAAAACCAATACAACGCCCACCCGGAACAATATATAAAGCTAAACGAACCGTTCACTGGGCACTTATCCGTACGAAAATCCCTATTGATTTACCTGTTTTTACAAGGAAATAAAATGTGAAAAAAATATTTCTACATCCCATGGCCTTTCCCAACCATTTAAATTTTTGTCTTACAGGTCTAACACTTCCGAAAAACCAATACAACGCCCACCCGGAACAATATATAAAGCTAAACGAACCGTTCACTGGGTACTTACGCGTACGAAAATCCCTATTGATTTACCTGTTTTTACAAGGAAATAAAATATGAAAAAAATATTTCTACATCCCATGGCCTTACCCAACCATTTAAATTTTTCTCTTACAGGTCTAACACTTCTGAAAAACCAACACAACGCCCACCCGGAACAATATATAAAGCTAAACGAACCGTTCACTGGGCACTTATCCGTACGAAAATCCCTATTGTTTTACCTGTTTTTACAAGGAAATAAAATGTGAAAAAAATATTTCTACATCCCATGGCCTTTCCCATACATTTAAATTTTTCTCTTACAGGTCTAACACTTCCGAAAAACCAATACAACACCCACCTGGAACAATATATAAAGCTAAACGAACCGTTCAATGGGCACTTATCCTTACAAAAATCCCTATTGATTTACCTGTTTTTACAAGGAAATAAAATGTGAAAAAAATATTTCTACATCCCATGGCCTTTCCCAACCATTTAAATTTTTGTCTTACATGTCTAACACTTCCGAAAAACCAATACAACACCCACCCGGAAATATATATAAAGCTAAACGAACCGTTCACTGGGTACTTATGCGTACGAAAATCCCTATTGATTTACCTGTTTTTACAAGGAAATAAAATGTGAAAAAAATATTTCTACATCCCATGGCCTTTCCCAACCATTTAAATTTTTCTCTTACAGGTCTAACACTTCCGAAAAACCAATACAACGCCCACCCGGAACAATATATAAAGTTAAACGAACCGTTCACTGGGCACTTATCTGTACGAAAATCCCTATTGATTTACCTGTTTTTACAAGGAAATAAAATGTGAAAAAAATATTTCTACATCCCATGGCCATTCCCAACCATTTAAATTTTTCTCTTACAAGTCTAACACTTCCGAAAAACCAATACAACGCCCACCCGGAACAATATATAAAGCTAAATGAACCGTTCACTGGGCACTTATCCGTACGAAAATCCCTGTTGATTTACCTGTTTTTACAAGGAAATAAAATATGAAAAAAATATTTCTACATCCCATGGCCTTTCCCAACCATTTAAATTTTTCTCTTACAGGTCTAACACTTCTGAAAAACCAATACAACGCCCACCCGGAACAATATATAAAGCTAAACGAACCGTTCACTGGGCACTTATCCGTACGACAATCCCTATTGTTTTACCTGTTTTTACAAGGAAATAAAATGTGAAAAAAATATTTCTACATCCCATGGCCTTTCCCAACCATTTAAATTTTTCTCTTACAGGTCTAACACTTCCGAAAAACCAATACAACGCCCACCTGGAACAATATATAAAGCTAAACGAACCGTTCAATGGGCACTTATCCTTACAAAAATCCCTATTGATTTACCTGTTTTTACAAGGAAATAAAATGTGAAAAAAATATTTCTACATCCCATGGCCTTTCCCAACCATTTAAATTTTTCTCTTACAGGTCTAACACTTCCGAAAAACCAATACAACGCCCACCCGGAACAATATATAAAGCTAAACGAACCCTTTACTGGGTACTTATCCGTACGAAAATCCCTATTGATTTACCTGTTTTTACAAGGAAATAAAATGTGAAAAAAATATTTCTACATCCCATGGCCTTTCCCAACCATTTAAATTATTCTCTTACAGGTCTAACACTTCCGAAAAACCAATACAACGCCCACCCGGATTAATATATAAAGCTAAACGAACCGTTCACTGGGCACTTATCTGTACGATAATCCCTATTGATTTACCTGTTTTTACAAGGAAATAAAATGTGAAAAAAAATTTCTACATCCCATGGCCATTCCCAACCATTTAAATTTTTCTCTTACAGGTCTAACACTTCCGAAAAACCAATACAACGCCCACCCGGAACAATATATAAAGCTAAACGAACCGTTCACTGGGAACTTATCCGTAAGAAAATCCCTATTGATTTATCTGTTTTTACAAGGAAGTAAAATGTGAAAAAAATATTTCTACATCCCATGGCCTTTCCCAACCATTTAAATTTTTCTCTTACAGGTCTAACACTTCCGAAAAACCAATACAACGCCCACCCGGAACAATATATAAAGCTAAACGAACTGTTCACTGGGCACTTATCCGTATGAAAATCCCTATTGATTTACCTGTTTTTACAAGGAAATAAAATGTGAAAAAAATATTTCTACATCCCATGGCCTTTCCCAACCATTTAAATTTTTGTCTTACATGTCTAACACTTCCGAAAAACCAATACAACGCCCACCCGTAACAATATATAAAGCTAAAAGAACCGTTCACTGGACACTTATCTGTACGAAAATCCCTATTGATTTACCTGTTTTTACAAGGAAATAAAATGTGAAAAAAATATTTCTACATCCCATGGCCTTTCCCAACCATTTAAATTTTTCTCTAACAGGTCTAACACTTCCGAAAAACCAATACAACTCCCACCCGGAACAATATATAAAGCTAAACGAACCGTTCACTGGGCACTTATCCGTACGAAAATCCCTATTGATTTACCTGTTTTTACAAGGAAATAAAATGTGAAAAAAATATTTCTACATCCCATGGCCTTTCCCAACCATTTAAATTTTTGTCTTACAGGTCTAACACTTCCGAAAAACCAATACAACGCCCACCCGGAACAATATATAAAGCTAAACGAACCGTTCACTGGGTACTTACGCGTACGAAAATCCCTATTGATTTACCTGTTTTTACAAGGAAATAAAATATGAAAAAAATATTTCTACATCCCATGGCCTTTCCCAACCATTTAAATTTTTCTCTTACAGGTCTAACACTTCTGAAAAACCAATACAACGCCCACCCGGAACAATATATAAAGCTAAACGAACCGTTCACTGGGCACTTATCCGTACGAAAATCCCTATTGTTTTACCTGTTTTTACAAGGAAATAAAATGTGAAAAAAATATTTCTACATCCCATGGTCTTTCCCATACATTTAAATTTTTCTCTTACAGGTCTAACACTTCCGAAAAACCAATACAACACCCACCTGGAACAATATATAAAGCTAAACGAACCGTTCAATGGGCACTTATCCTTACAAAAATCCCTATTGATTTACCTGTTTTTACAAGGAAAAAAAATGTGAAAAAAATATTTCTACATCCCATGGCCTTTCCCAACCATTTAAATTTTTCTCTTACTGGTCTAACACTTCCGAAAAACCAATACAACGCCCACCCGGAACAATATATAAAGCTAAACGAACCCTTTACTGGGTACTTACATGTACGAAAATCCCTATTGATTTACCTGTTTTTACAAGGAAATAAAATGTGGAAAAAATATTTCTACATCCCATGGCCTTTCCCAACCATTTAAATTTTTGTCTTACATGTCTAACACTTCCGAAAAACCAATACAACGCCCACCCGGAAATATATATAAAGCTAAACGAACCGTTCACTGGGTACTTATGCGTACGAAAATCCCTATTGATTTACCTGTTTTTACAAGGAAATAAAATGTGAAAAAAATATTCTACATCCCATGGCCTTTCCCAACCTTTAAATTTTTCTCTTACAGGTCTAACACTTCCGAAAAACCAATACAACGCCCACCCGGAACAATATATAAAGTTAAACGAACCGTTCACTGGGCACTTATCTGTACGAAAATCCCTATTGATTTACCTGTTTTTACAAGGAAATAAAATGTGAAAAAAATATTTCTACATCCCATGGCCATTCCCAACCATTTAAATTTTTCTCTTACAAGTCTAACACTTCCGAAAAACCAATACAACGCCCACCCGGAACAATATATAAAGCTAAATGAACCGTTCACTGGGCACTTATCCGTACGAAAATCCCTGTTGATTTACCTGTTTTTACAAGGAAATAAAATATGAAAAAAATATTTCTACATCCCATGGCCTTTCCCAACCATTTAAATTTTTCTCTTACAGGTCTAACACTTCTGAAAAACCAATACAACGCCCACCCGGAACAATATATAAAGCTAAACGAACCGTTCACTGGGCACTTATCCGTACGACAATCCCTATTGTTTTACCTGTTTTTACAAGGAAATAAAATGTGAAAAAAATATTTCTACATCCCATGGCCTTTCCCAACCATTTAAATTTTTCTCTTACAGGTCTAACACTTCCGAAAAACCAATACAACGCCCACCTGGAACAATATATAAAGCTAAACGAACCGTTCAATGGGCACTTATCCTTACAAAAATCCCTATTGATTTACCTGTTTTTACAAGGAAATAAAATGTGAAAAAAATATTTCTACATCCCATGGCCTTTCCCAACCATTTAAATTTTTCTCTTACAGGTCTAACACTTCCGAAAAACCAATACAACGCCCACCCGGAACAATATATAAAGCTAAACGAACCCTTTACTGGGTACTTATCCGTACGAAAATCCCTATTGATTTACCTGTTTTTACAAGGAAATAAAATGTGAAAAAAATATTTCTACATCCCATGGCCTTTCCCAACCATTTAAATTATTCTCTTACAGGTCTAACACTTCCGAAAAACCAATACAACGCCCACCCGGATTAATATATAAAGCTAAACGAACCGTTCACTGGGCACTTATCTGTACGATAATCCCTATTGATTTACCTGTTTTTACAAGGAAATAAAATGTGAAAAAAAATTTCTACATCCCATGGCCATTCCCAACCATTTAAATTTTTCTCTTACAGGTCTAACACTTCCGAAAAACCAATACAACGCCCACCCGGAACAATATATAAAGCTAAACGAACCGTTCACTGGGAACTTATCCGTAAGAAAATCCCTATTGATTTATCTGTTTTTACAAGGAAGTAAAATGTGAAAAAAATATTTCTACATCCCATGGCCTTTCCCAACCATTTAAATTTTTCTCTTACAGGTCTAACACTTCCGAAAAACCAATACAACGCCCACCCGGAACAATATATAAAGCTAAACGAACTGTTCACTGGGCACTTATCCGTATGAAAATCCCTATTGATTTACCTGTTTTTACAAGGAAATAAAATGTGAAAAAAATATTTCTACATCCCATGGCCTTTCCCAACCATTTAAATTTTTGTCTTACATGTCTAACACTTCCGAAAAACCAATACAACGCCCACCCGTAACAATATATAAAGCTAAAAGAACCGTTCACTGGACACTTATCTGTACGAAAATCCCTATTGATTTACCTGTTTTTACAAGGAAATAAAATGTGAAAAAAATATTTCTACATCCCATGGCCTTTCCCAACCATTTAAATTTTTCTCTAACAGGTCTAACACTTCCGAAAAACCAATACAACTCCCACCCGGAACAATATATAAAGCTAAACGAACCGTTCACTGGGCACTTATCCGTACGAAAATCCCTATTGATTTACCTGTTTTTACAAGGAAATAAAATGTGAAAAAAATATTTCTACATCCCATGGCCTTTCCCAACCATTTAAATTTTTGTCTTACAGGTCTAACACTTCCGAAAAACCAATACAACGCCCACCCGGAACAATATATAAAGCTAAACGAACCGTTCACTGGGTACTTACGCGTACGAAAATCCCTATTGATTTACCTGTTTTTACAAGGAAATAAAATATGAAAAAAATATTTCTACATCCCATGGCCTTTCCCAACCATTTAAATTTTTCTCTTACAGGTCTAACACTTCTGAAAAACCAATACAACGCCCACCCGGAACAATATATAAAGCTAAACGAACCGTTCACTGGGCACTTATCCGTACGAAAATCCCTATTGTTTTACCTGTTTTTACAAGGAAATAAAATGTGAAAAAAATATTTCTACATCCCATGGTCTTTCCCATACATTTAAATTTTTCTCTTACAGGTCTAACACTTCCGAAAAACCAATACAACACCCACCTGGAACAATATATAAAGCTAAACGAACCGTTCAATGGGCACTTATCCTTACAAAAATCCCTATTGATTTACCTGTTTTTACAAGGAAAAAAAATGTGAAAAAAATATTTCTACATCCCATGGCCTTTCCCAACCATTTAAATTTTTCTCTTACTGGTCTAACACTTCCGAAAAACCAATACAACGCCCACCCGGAACAATATATAAAGCTAAACGAACCCTTTACTGGGTACTTACATGTACGAAAATCCCTATTGATTTACCTGTTTTTACAAGGAAATAAAATGTGGAAAAAATATTTCTACATCCCATGGCCTTTCCCAACCATTTAAATTTTTGTCTTACATGTCTAACACTTCCGAAAAACCAATACAACGCCCACCCGGAAATATATATAAAGCTAAACGAACCGTTCACTGGGTACTTATGCGTACGAAAATCCCTATTGATTTACCTGTTTTTACAAGGAAATAAAATGTGAAAAAAATATTCTACATCCCATGGCCTTTCCCAACCTTTAAATTTTTCTCTTACAGGTCTAACACTTCCGAAAAACCAATACAACGCCCACCCGGAACAATATATAAAGTTAAACGAACCGTTCACTGGGCACTTATCTGTACGAAAATCCCTATTGATTTACCTGTTTTTACAAGGAAATAAAATGTGAAAAAAATATTTCTACATCCCATGGCCATTCCCAACCATTTAAATTTTTCTCTTACAAGTCTAACACTTCCGAAAAACCAATACAACGCCCACCCGGAACAATATATAAAGCTAAATGAACCGTTCACTGGGCACTTATCCGTACGAATATCCCTATTGATTTACCTGTTTTTAGAAGGAAATAAAATATGAAAAAAATATTTCTACATCCCATGGCCTTTCCCAACCATTTAAATTTTTCTCTTACAGGTCTAACACTTCTGAAAAACCAATACAACGCCCACCCGGAACAATATATAAAGCTAAACGAACCGTTCACTGGGCACTTATCCGTATGACAATCCCTATTGTTTTACCTGTTTTTACAAGGAAATAAAATGTGAAAAAAATATTTCTACATCCCATGGCCTTTCCCAACCATTTAAATTTTTCTCTTACAGGTCTAACACTTCCGAAAAACCAATACAACACCCACCTGGAACAATATATAAAGCCAAACGAACCGTTCAATGGGCACTTATCCTTACAAAAATCCCTATTGATTTACCTGTTTTTACAAGGAAAAAAAATGTGAAAAAAATATTTCTACATCCCATGGCCTTTCCCAACCATTTAAATTTTTCTCTTACTGGTCTAACACTTCCGAAAAACCAATACAACGCCCACCCGGAACAATATATAAAGCTAAACGAACCCTTTACTGGGTACTTACATGTACGAAAATCCCTATTGATTTACCTGTTTTTACAAGGAAATAAAATGTGGAAAAAATATTTCTACATCCCATGGCCTTTCCCAACCATTTAAATTTTTGTCTTACATGTCTAACACTTCCGAAAAACCAATACAACGCCCACCCGGAAATATATATAAAGCTAAACGAACCGTTCACTGGGTACTTATGCGTACGAAAATCCCTATTGATTTACCTGTTTTTACAAGGAAATAAAATGTGAAAAAAATATTCTACATCCCATGGCCTTTCCCAACCTTTAAATTTTTCTCTTACAGGTCTAACACTTCCGAAAAACCAATACAACGCCCACCCGGAACAATATATAAAGTTAAACGAACCGTTCACTGGGCACTTATCTGTACGAAAATCCCTATTGATTTACCTGTTTTTACAAGGAAATAAAATGTGAAAAAAATATTTCTACATCCCATGGCCATTCCCAACCATTTAAATTTTTCTCTTACAAGTCTAACACTTCCGAAAAACCAATACAACGCCCACCCGGAACAATATATAAAGCTAAGTGAACCGTTCACTGGGCACTTATCCGTACGAATATCCCTATTGATTTACCTGTTTTTAGAAGGAAATAAAATATGAAAAAAATATTTCTACATCCCATGGCCTTTCCCAACCATTTAAATTTTTCTCTTACAGGTCTAACACTTCTGAAAAACCAATACAACGCCCACCCGGAACAATATATAAAGCTAAACGAACCGTTCACTGGGCACTTATCCGTATGACAATCCCTATTGTTTTACCTGTTTTTACAAGGAAATAAAATGTGAAAAAAATATTTCTACATCCCATGGCCTTTCCCAACCATTTAAATTTTTCTCTTACAGGTCTAACACTTCCGAAAAACCAATACAACGCCCACCTGGAACAATATATAAAGCTAAACGAACCGTTCAATGGGCACTTATCCTTACAAAAATCCCTATTGATTTACCTGTTTTTACAAGGAAATAAAATGTGAAAAAAATATTTCTACATCCCATGGCCTTTCCCAACCATTTAAATTTTTCTCTTACAGGTCTAACACTTCCGAAAAACCAATACAACGCCCACCCGGAACAATATATAAAGCTAAACGAACCCTTTACTGGGTACTTACACGTACGAAAATCCCTATTGATTTACCTGTTTTTACAAGGAAATAAAATGTGGAAAAAATATTTCTACATCCCATGGCCTTTCCCAACCATTTAAATTTTTCTCTTACAGGTCTAACACTTCCGAAAAACCAATACAACGCCCACCCGGAACAATATATAAAGCTAAACGAACCGTTCACTGGGCACTTATCTGTACGAAAATCCCTATTGATTTACCTTTTTTTTACAAGGAAATAAAATGTGAAAAAATATTTCTACATCCCATGGCCATTCCCAACGATTTAAATTTTTCTCTTACAGGTCTAACACTTCCGAAAAACCAATACAACGCCCACCCGGAACAATATATAAACCTAAACGAACCGTTCACTGGGTAGTTACACGTACGAAAATCCCTATTGATTTACCTGTTTTTACAAGGAAATAAAATGTGGAAAAAATATTTCTACATCCCATGGCCTTTCCCAACCATTTAAATTTTTCTCTTACAGGTCTAACACTTCTGAGAAACCAATACAACGCCCACCCGGTACTATATATAAAGCTAAACGAACCGTTCACTGGGTACTTATCCGTACGAAAATCCCTATTGATTTACCTGTTTTTACAAGGAAATAAAATGTGAAAAAATATTTCTACATCCCATGGCCTTTCCCAACCATTTAAATTATTCTCTTACAGGTCTAACACTTCCGAAAAACCAATACAACGCCCACCCGGATTAATATATAAATCTAAACGAACCGTTCACTGGGCACTTATCTGTACGATAATCCCTATTGATTTACCTGTTTTTACAAGGAAATAAAATGTGAAAAAAAAATTCTACATCCCATGGCCATTCCCAACCATTTAAATTTTTCTCTTACAGGTCTAACACTTCCGAAAAACCAATACAACGCCCACCCGGAACAATATATAAAGCTAAACGAACCGTTCACTGGGCACTTATCCGTACGAAAATCCCTATTGATTTACCTGTTTTTACAAGGAAATAAAATGTGAAAAAAATATTTCTACATCCCATGGCCTTTCTCAACCATTTAAATTTTTGTCTTACATGTCTAACACTACTGAAAAACCAATACAACGCCCACCCGGAACAATATATAAAGCTAAACGAACCGTTCACTGGGTACTTATGCGTATGAAATCCCTATTGATTTACCTGTTTTTACAAGGAAATAAAATATGAAAAAAATATTTCTACATCCCATGGCCTTTCCCAACCATTTAAATTTTTCTCTTACAGGTCTAACACTTCCGAAAAACCAATACAACGCCCACCCGGAACAATATATAAAGCTAAACGAACCGTTCACTGGGCACTTATCCGTACAAAAAACCCTATTGTTTTACCTGTTTTTACAAGGAAATAAAATGTGAAAAAAAAATTTCTACATCCCATGGCCTTTCCCAACCATTTAAATTTTTCTCTTACAGGTCTAACACTTCCGAAAAACCAATACAACGCCCACCCGGAACAATATATAAAGCCAAACGAACCGTTTACTGGGTACTTACACGTACGAAAATCCCTATTGATTTACCTGTTTTTACAAGGAAATAAAATGTAAAAAAAATATTTCTACATCCCATGGCCTTTCCCAACCATTTAAATTTTTCTCTTACAGGTCTAACACTTCCGAAAAACCAATACAACGCCCACCCGGAACAATATATAAAGCTAAACGAACCGTTCACTGGGCACTTATCTGTACGAAAATCCCTATTGATTTACCTTATTTTACAAGGAAATAAAATGTGAAAAAATATTTCTACATCCCATGGCCATTCCCAACGATTTAAATTTTTCTCTTACAGGTCTAACACTTCCGAAAAACCAATACAACGCCCACCCGGAACAATATATAAAGCTAAACGAACCGTTCACTGGGTAGTTACACGTACGAAAATCCCTATTGATTTACCTGTTTTTACAAGGAAATAAAATGTGGAAAAAATATTTCTACATCCCATGGCCTTTCCCAACCATTTAAATTTTTCTCTTACAGGTCTTACACTTCTGAGAAACCAATACAACGCCCACCCGGTACTATATATAAAGCTAAACGAACCGTTCACTGGGTACTTATCCGTACGAAAATCCCTATTGATTTACCTGTTTTTACAAGGAAATAAAATGTGAAAAAAATATTTCTACATCCCATGGCCTTTCCCAACCATTTAAATTTTTCTCTTACAGGTCTAACACTTCCGAAAAACCAATACAACGCCCACCCGGAACAATATATAAAGCTAAACGAACCGTTCACTGGGCACTTATCTGTACGAAAATCCCTATTGATTTACCTGTTTTTACAAGGAAATAAAATGTGAAAAAAAATTTCTACATCCCATGGCCATTCCCAACCATTTAAATTTTTCTCTTACAGGTCTAACACTTCCGAAAAACCAATACAACGCCCTCCCGGAACAATATATAAAGCTAAACGAACCGTTCACTGGGCACTTATCTGTACGAAAATCCCTATTGATTTACCTTTTTTTTACAAGGAAATAAAATGTGAAAAAATATTTCTACATCCCATGGCCATTCCCAACGATTTAAATTTTTCTCTTACAGGTCTAACACTTCCGAAAAACCAATACAACGCCCACCCGGAACAATATATAAAGCTAAACGAACCGTTCACTGGGTAGTTACACGTACGAAAATCCCTATTGATTTACCTGTTTTTACAAGGAAATAAAATGTGGAAAAAATATTTCTACATCCCATGGCCTTTCCCAACCATTTAAATTTTTCTCTTACAGGTCTAACACTTCTGAGAAACCAATACAACGCCCACCCGGTACTATATATAAAGCTAAACGAACCGTTCACTGGGTACTTATCCGTACGAAAATCCCTATTGATTTACCTGTTTTTACAAGGAAATAAAATGTGAAAAAAATATTTCTACATCCCATGGCCTTTCCCAACCATTTAAATTTTTCTCTTACAGGTCTAACACTTCCGAAAAACCAATACAACGCCCACCCGGAACAATATATAAAGCTAAACGAACCGTTCACTGGGCACTTATTTGTACGAAAATCCCTATTGATTTACCTGTTTTTACAAGGAAATAAAATGTGAAAAAAAAATTCTACATCCCATGGCCATTCCCAACCATTTAAATTTTTCTCTTACAGGTCTAACACTTCCGAAAAACCAATACAACGCCCACCCGGAACAATATATAAAGCTAAACGAACCGTTCACTGGGCACTTATCCGTACGAAAATCCCTATTGATTTACCTGTTTTTACAAGGAAATAAAATATGAAAAAAATATTTCTACATCCCATGGCCTTTCCCAACCATTTAAATTTTTCTCTTACAGGTCTAACACTTCTGAAAAACCAATACAACGCCCACCCGGAACAATATATAAAGCTAAACGAACCGTTCACTGGGCACTTATCCGTACAAAAAACCCTATTGTTTTACCTGTTTTTACAAGGAAATAAAATGTGAAAAAAATATTTCTACATCCCATGGCCTTTCCCAACCATTTAAATTTTTCTCTTACAGGTCTAACACTTCCGAAAAACCAATACAACGCCCACCCGGAACAATATATAAAGCTAAACGAACCGTTTACTGGGTACTTACACGTACGAAAATCCCTATTGATTTACCTGTTTTTACAAGGAAATAAAATGTGAAATAAATATTTCTACATCCCATGGCCTTTCCCAACCATTTAAATTTTTCTCTTACAGGTCTAACACTTCCGAAAAACCAATACAACGCCCACCCGGAACAATATATAAAGCTAAACGAACCGTTCACTGGGCACTTATCTGTACGAAAATCCCTATTGATTTACCTTTTTTTTACAAGGAAATAAAATGTGAAAAAATATTTCTACATCCCATGGCCATTCCCAACGATTTAAATTTTTCTCTTACAGGTCTAACACTTCCGAAAAACCAATACAACGCCCACCCGGAACAATATATAAAGCTAAACGAACCGTTCACTGGGTAGTTACACGTACGAAAATCCCTATTGATTTACCTGTTTTTACAAGAAAATAAAATGTGGAAAAAATATTTCTACATCCCATGGCCTTTCCCAACCATTTAAATTTTTCTCTTACAGGTCTAACACTTCTGAGAAACCAATACAACGCCCACCCGGTACTATATATAAAGCTAAACGAACCATTCACTGGGTACTTATCCGTACGAAAATCCCTATTGATTTACCTGTTTTTACAAGGAAATAAAATGTGAAAAAAATATTTCTACATCCCATGGCCTTTCCCAACCATTTAAATTTTTCTCTTACAGGTCTAACACTTCCGAAAAACCAATATAACGCCCACCCGGAACAATATATAAAGCTAAACGAACCGTTCACTGGGCACTTATCTGTACGAAAATCCCTATTGATTTACCTGTTTTTACAAGGAAATAAAATGTGAAACAAAATTTCTACATCCCATGGCCATTCCCAACCATTTAAATTTTTCTCTTACAGGTCTAACACTTCCGAAAAACCAATACAACGCCCACCCGGAACAATATATAAAGCTAAACGAACCGTTCACTGGGTACTTATGCGTACGAAATCCCTATTGATTTACCTGTTTTTACAAGGAAATAAAATATGAAAAAAATATTTCTACATCCCATGGCCTTTCCCAACCATTTAAATTTTTCTCTTACAGGTCTAACACTTCTGAAAAACCAATACAACGCCCACCCGGAACAATATATAAAGCTAAACGAACCGTTCACTGGCTTGCTAGTGAAGGGGAGTAGTCAGCTACAAAATGGATGCCATGAGAAAGGGAGGAGTGAGTTAAAAAATGGCTGCCATAAGAAGGGTAGGAGTCAGCTACAAAATGGTTGCCTAATGAATGGGAGGAGTCAGCTACAAAATGACTGCCATAGAAAGGGGAGGAGTCAGCTACAAAATGACTGCCAAAGAAAGGGGAGGAGTCAACTAAGTTAGCTACAAAATGGCTGCCATGAGGCATCTGCAGTATGGCTGCTATGAGATATAGAGGAGTCAGCTACAAAATGGCTGCCATGAGAAGGGTAGGAGTCAGCTACAAAATGGCTGCCATGAGAAGGGTAAGAGTCAGCTACAAAATGGCTGCCATGAGAAGGGTAGGTGTCAACTACAAAATGGCTGCCATGAGAAGGGTAGGAGACAGCTACAAAATGGCTGCCATGAGAAAGTTAGGAGTCAGCTACAAAATGGTTCCCTAATGAATGGGAGGAGTCAGCTACAAAATGGATGCCATGAGAAAGGGGAGGAGTCAGCTATAAAATGGCTGCCTGAGGAAGGGGAGGAGTCAGATTCAAAAAGGCTGTCTAAGGAAGGGGAGGAGTCAGGTACATAATGGCTGCCATGAGAAGGGGTGGAGTCTCATACAAAATGGCTGCCATAGGAAGGGGAGGAATCAGGTACAAAATATCTGCCAATTGTAGGGTAGGTGTCAGCTACAAAATAGTTGCCATGTGTCAGCTACAAAATGACTGCCATAGAAAGGGGAGGAGTCAGCTACAAAATGACTGCCAAAAAGGGGAGGAGTCAACTAAGTCAGCTACAAAATGGCTGCCATGGGTCATCTGCATTATGGCTGCTATGAGAAGAAGAGGAGTCAGCTACAAAATGGCTGCCATGAGAAGGGTAGGAGTCAGCTACAAAATGGCTGCCATGAGCAGGGTAGGAGTCAGCTACAAAATGGCTGCCATGGGTCATCTGCATTATGGCTGCTCTGAGAAGAAGCGGATTCAGCTACAAAATGGCTGCCCTGAGAAAGGGAGGATGCAACTACAAAATGGCTGCAATACAAAGGGGAGGAGTCAGATACAAGATGACTGCCATGAGAAGGGGAGGAGTCAGCTACAATATGGCTGCCATACAAAGGGGAGGAGTCAGATACAAAATGGTTGTCTAATGAATGGGAGGAGTCAGCTGCAAAATGGATGCCATGAGAAAGGGAGGAGTCAGTTATAACATGGCTGCCATGAGAAGGGGAGGGATCAGATACAAAATGGCTGCCTAGGGAAGGGGAGGAGTCAGCTACAAAATGGCTGGCATAGGAGGGGGAGGAATCAGGATCAAAATGTCTGCCAATTGTAGGGTAGGAGTCAGCTACAAAATAGTTGCCATGTGTCAGCTACAAAATGTCTGCCATAGAAAGGGTAGCAGTCTGATATGCTGGCTGCTATGAGAAGAGGAGGAGTCAGCGAAAAATGGGTGCCATGAGAAGGGGAGGAGTCAGCTACAAAATGGCTGCCATACATAGGGGAGGAGTCAGCTACAAAATGATTACCTAATGAAGGGGAGGAGTCAGCTACAAAATGACTGCCATGAGAAGGGGCGGAATCTCATACAAAATGGCTGCCATAGGAAGGGGAGGAATCAGGTACAAAATGTCTGCCAATTGAAAGGTAGGAATCAGCTACAAAATAGTTGCCATGTGTCAGCTACAAAATGTCTGCCATAGAAAGGGGAGGAGTCAGCTACAAAATGGCTTCCATGAGAAGGGGAGGAGTCAGCTACAAAATGGCTACCATGAAAAGGGGATGAGTCAACTACAAAATGGCTGCCTAGGGTAGGGGAGGAGTCAGGTACAAAAAGGCTGCCTAGGGAAGGGGAGGACTCAGCTACAAAATGGTTGCCATGAGAAGTGTATGAGTCAGCTACAAAATGGCTGCCATGAGAAGTGGTGGTATATCATACAAAATGGCTGCTATAGGAAGGGGAGGAGTCAGCTCCAAAATGTTTGACTAGGGTAGGGGGGAGTCAACTAAGTCAGCTAAAATTGGCTGCCATGATAAGAGGCGGAGTCAACTACAAAATGGCTGCCATACCAAGGGGAGGAGTCTGATACAAAATGCCTGCTATGAGAAGAGGAGGAGTCAGCTACAAAATGGGTGCCATGAGAAGGGTAGGAGTCAGCTACAAAATGGCTGCCATGAGAAGGGTAGGAGCCAGCTACAAAATGGCTGCCATGAGAAGGGGAGGAGTCAGCTACAAAATGGCTGCCATGAGAAGGGTAGGAGTCAGCTTCAAAATGGCTGTCTAGTGAAGGTGACTAGTCAGCTACAAAATGGCTGCCATGAGAAGGGTAGGAGTCAGCTAAAAAATGGCTGCCATGAGAAGGGGTGGAGTCTCATACAACAAGGGTGCCATAGGAAGGGGAGGGTTCAGCTCAAAAATGGCTGACTAGGGAAGGGGAGGAGTCAACCAAGTGGGCTAAAATTGACTGCCATGGTAAAATGGCTGCCATACCAAGGGGAGGAGTCTGAGACAAAATGCCTGCTATGAGAAGAGGAGGAATCAGCTACAAAATGGGTGCCATGAAAAGGGGAGGAATCAGCTAAAAAATGGCTGCCATACAAAGGGCACGGTTCAGCTACAAAATTGATGCCATGAGAAAGAGAGGAGTCAGTTACAACATGGCTGCCATGAGAAGGGGAGGATTCAGCTACAAAATGACTGCCTAGGGAAGGGGAGGAGTCAGCTACAAAATTGCCATGAGAAGGGGAGGATTCAGCCATAAAATGACTGCCATTGAAAGGGGAGGAGTCAGCAACTAAATGGCTACCATACAAAGGGGAGGAGTCAGCTACAAGATGGCTGCCTAGGGAAGGGGAGGAGTCAGCTACAAAATGGCTGCCATTAGAAGGGGAGGAGTCAGCTACAAAATGACTGCCATAGAAAGGGGAGGAGTCAGCTACAAAATGACTGCCCAAGAAAGGGGAGGAGTCAACTAAGTCAGTTACAAAATGGCTGCCATGAGTCATCTGCAATATGGCTGCTATGAGAAGAAGAGGAGTCAGCTACGAAATGGCTGCCATGAGAAGGGTAGGAGTCAGCTACAAAATGGCTGCCATGAGAAGGGTAGGAGTCAGCTACAAAATGGCTGCTTGGGAAGGGGAGGAGTCAGCTACAAAATGGCTACCGTACAAAGGGGAGGAGTCAGCTACAAAATGGTTGCCTAATGAATGGGTGGAGTCGGCTACAATATGGAAGCCATAAGAAAGGGTGGAGTTAGTTACAACATGGCTGTCATGAGAAAGGGATGAGTCAGCTACAAAATGGCTGCTTGGGAAGCGGAGGAATCAGCTTCAAAAAGGCTGCCAAGGGAAGGGGAGGCGTCAGCTACAAAATGGCTACCATGAGAAGTGGTGGAGTCTCATAGAAAATGGCTGCCATAGGAAGGGGAGGAATCAGGTACAAAATGTCTGCCAATTTTAGGGTAGGAGTCAGCTACAAAATGGTTGCCATGTGTCAGCTCCAAAATGTCTGCCATAGAAAGGGAAGGCATCAGCTACAAAATGGCTTGCTAGTGAAGGGGAGGAGTCAGCTACAAAATGGATGCCATCAGAAAGGGAGGAGTCAGCTACAAAATGGCTACCATACAAAGGGGAGGAGTCAGCTACAAGATGGCTGCCTAGGGAAGGGGAGGAGTCAGCTACAAAATGGCTGCCATAAGAAGGGTAGGAGTCAGCTACAAAATGGTTGCCTAATGAATGGGAGGAGTCAGCTACAATATTGATGCTATGAGAAGGGGAGGAGTCAGCTACAAAATGGCTACCATACAAAGGGGAGGAGTCAGCTACAAGATGGCTGGCTAGGGAAGGGGAGGAGTCAGCTACAAAATGGCTGCCCTTAGAAGGGGAGGAGTCAGCTACAAAATGACTGCCATAGAAAGGGGAGGAGTCAGCTACAAAATGACTGCCAAAGAAAGGGGAGGAGTCAACTAAGTCAGCTACAAAATGGCTGCCATGAGTCATCTGCAATATGGCTGCTATGAGATATAGAGTAGTCAGCTACAGAAAGGCTGCCATGAGAAGGGTAGGAGTCAGCTACAAAATGGCTGCCATGAGAAGGGTAGGAGCCAGCTACAAAATGGCTGCCATGAGAAGGGGAGGAGTCAGCTACAAAATGGCTGCCATGAGAAGGGTAGGAGTCAGCTTCAAAATGGCTGTCTAGTGAAGGTGACTAGTCAGCTACAAAATGGCTGCCATGAGAAGGGTAGGAGTCAGCTAAAAAATGGCTGCCATGAGAAGGGGTGGAGTCTCATACAACAAGGGTGCCATAGGAAGGGGAGGGTTCAGCTCAAAAATGGCTGACTAGGGAAGGGGAGGAGTCAACCAAGTGGGCTAAAATTGACTGCCATGGTAAAATGGCTGCCATACCAAGGGGAGGAGTCTGAGACAAAATGCCTGCTATGAGAAGAGGAGGAATCAGCTACAAAATGGGTGCCATGAAAAGGGGAGGAATCAGCTAAAAAATGGCTGCCATACAAAGGGCACGGTTCAGCTACAAAATTGATGCCATGAGAAAGAGAGGAGTCAGTTACAACATGGCTGCCATGAGAAGGGGAGGATTCAGCTACAAAATGACTGCCTAGGGAAGGGGAGGAGTCAGCTACAAAATTGCCATGAGAAGGGGAGGATTCAGCCATAAAATGACTGCCATTGAAAGGGGAGGAGTCAGCAACTAAATGGCTACCATACAAAGGGGAGGAGTCAGCTACAAGATGGCTGCCTAGGGAAGGGGAGGAGTCAGCTACAAAATGGCTGCCATTAGAAGGGGAGGAGTCAGCTACAAAATGACTGCCATAGAAAGGGGAGGAGTCAGCTACAAAATGACTGCCCAAGAAAGGGGAGGAGTCAACTAAGTCAGTTACAAAATGGCTGCCATGAGTCATCTGCAATATGGCTGCTATGAGAAGAAGAGGAGTCAGCTACGAAATGGCTGCCATGAGAAGGGTAGGAGTCAGCTACAAAATGGCTGCCATGAGAAGGGTAGGAGTCAGCTACAAAATGGCTGCTTGGGAAGGGGAGGAGTCAGCTACAAAATGGCTACCGTACAAAGGGGAGGAGTCAGCTACAAAATGGTTGCCTAATGAATGGGTGGAGTCGGCTACAATATGGAAGCCATAAGAAAGGGTGGAGTTAGTTACAACATGGCTGTCATGAGAAAGGGATGAGTCAGCTACAAAATGGCTGCTTGGGAAGCGGAGGAATCAGCTTCAAAAAGGCTGCCAAGGGAAGGGGAGGCGTCAGCTACAAAATGGCTACCATGAGAAGTGGTGGAGTCTCATAGAAAATGGCTGCCATAGGAAGGGGAGGAATCAGGTACAAAATGTCTGCCAATTTTAGGGTAGGAGTCAGCTACAAAATGGTTGCCATGTGTCAGCTCCAAAATGTCTGCCATAGAAAGGGAAGGCATCAGCTACAAAATGGCTTGCTAGTGAAGGGGAGGAGTCAGCTACAAAATGGATGCCATCAGAAAGGGAGGAGTCAGCTACAAAATGGCTACCATACAAAGGGGAGGAGTCAGCTACAAGATGGCTGCCTAGGGAAGGGGAGGAGTCAGCTACAAAATGGCTGCCATAAGAAGGGTAGGAGTCAGCTACAAAATGGTTGCCTAATGAATGGGAGGAGTCAGCTACAATATTGATGCTATGAGAAGGGGAGGAGTCAGCTACAAAATGGTTACCATACAAAGGGGAGGAGTCAGCTACAAGATGGCTGGCTAGGGAAGGGGAGGAGTCAGCTACAAAATGGCTGCCCTTAGAAGGGGAGGAGTCAGCTACAAAATGACTGCCATAGAAAGGGGAGGAGTCAGCTACAAAATGACTGCCAAAGAAAGGGGAGGAGTCAACTAAGTCAGCTACAAAATGGCTGCCATGAGTCATCTGCAATATGGCTGCTATGAGATATAGAGTAGTCAGCTACAGAAAGGCTGCCATGAGAAGGGTAGGAGTCAGCTACAAAATGGCTGCCATGAGAAGGGTAAGAGTCAGCTACAAAATGGCTGCCATTAGAAGGGTAGGAGTCAACTAAAAAATGGCTGCCATGAGAAGGGTTGGAGACAGCTACAAAATGGGTGCCATGAGAAAGTTAGGAGTCAGCTACAAAACGGTTCCCTAATGAATGGGAGGAGTCAGCTACAAAATGGATGCCATGAGAAAGGGGAGGAGTCAGCTCTAAAATGGCTGCCTACGGAAGGGGAGGAGTCAGATTCAAAAAGGCTGTCTAAGGAAGGGGAGGAGTCAGGTACATAATGCCTGCCATGAGAATGGGTGGAGTCTCATACAAAATGGCTGCCATAGGAAGGGGAGGAATCAGGTACAAAATATCTGCCAATGGTAGGGTAGGAGTCAGCTACAAAATAGTTGCCATGTGTCAGCTACAAAATGACTGCCATAGAAAGGGGAGGAGTCAGCTACAAAATGACTGCAAAAAAGAGGAGGAGTCAACTAAGTCAGCTACAAAATGGCTGCCATGGGTCATCTGCATTATGGCTGCTATGAGAAGAAGAGGAGTCAGCTACAAAATGGCTGCCATGAGAAGGGTAGGAGTCAGCTACAAAATGGCTGCCATGGGTCATCTGCAATATGGCTGCTCTGAGAAGAAGAGGATTCAGCTACAAAATGGCTGCCCTGAGAAAGGGAGGATGCAACTACAAAATGGCTGCAATATAAAGGGGAGGAGTCAGATACAAGATGACTGCCATGGGAAGGGGAGGAGTCAGCTACAAAATGGCTGCCATACAAAGGGGAGGAGTCAGATACGAAATGGTTGTCTAATGAATGGGAGGAGTCAGCTGCAAAATGGATGCCATGAGAAAGGGCGGAGTCAGTTATAACATGGCTGCCATGAGAAGGGGAGGGGTCAGATACAAAATGGCTGCCTAGGGAAGGGGAGGAGTCAGCTACAAAATGGCTGGCATAGGAGGGGGAGGAATCAGGTACAAAATGTCTGCCAATTGTAGGGTAGGAGTCAGCTACAAAATAGTTGCCATGTGTCAGCTACAAAATGTTTGCCATAGAAAGGGGAGGAGTCTGATATGCTGGCTGCTATGAGAAGAGGAGGAGTCAGCGAATAATGGGTGCCATGAGAAGGGGAGGAGTCAGCTACAAAATGGCTGCCATACAAAGGGGAGGAGTCAGCTACAACATGATTACCTAATGAAGGGGAGGAGTCAGCTACAAAATGACTGCCATGAGAAGGGGCGGAATCTCATACAAAATGGCTGCCAATTGAAGGGTAGGAGTCAGCTACAAAATAGTTGCCATGTGTCAGCTACAAAATGTCTGCCATAGAAAGGGGAGGAGTCAGCTAAAAAAGGGCCGCCTAGTGAAGGGGAGGAGTCAGCTACAAAATCGCTGCCATGAGAAGGGGAGGAGTCAGCTACAAAATGGCTGCCATGAAAAGGGGATGAGTCAACTACAAAATGGCTGCCTAGGGTAGGGGAGGAGTCAGGTACAAAAAGGCTGCCTAGGGAAGGGGAGGACTCAGCTACAAAATGGTTGCCATGAGAAGGGTATGAGTCAGCTACAAAATGGCGGCCATGAGAAGTGGTGGTATATCATACAAAATGGCTGCTATAGGAAGGGGAGGAGTCAGCTCCAAAATGTTTGACTACGGAAGGGGAGGAGTCAACTAAGTCAGCTAAAA